>NC_089224.1:31796939-32053480 GCF_963924675.1 Phocoena phocoena | reverse complement strand
CCCAAAATCAGGGAAGTTCAAAAGGATATTATTTTTCATTATACATATAAAGACATTCCACTTCGTTGTAATTTCCAGCAATTATTAGGAATCACTCTTTACTATTTCTGGGGTCTCAAAGTATTGGATGTTAACTGTCATGGGCAGTCTGCTAAGTATTCATTTTCTGACTGCTATCTTCAATACCCTAGTAAAAGAATCTCTGACAGACTATTGGAACACTAAATATAGTGCTGACATGGTACAAAATCTTTAAAAATGCATCTCTTGTCAAGGTTTCTGGAAGACAATCCAGGTCAAAGGCACATTGCCCGAAACATGAGGTAGATAACTGCTCAGATTATTCAACTGGAGAGTGGGGTGGGAGGAGAGGAGACCATTAAGAAAGAAATCAATCAGAAATGGATTTTTATTCTCAGAGTGCTATAGAAAGCACAGACTTCCCTCCAAGTCTCTGTCTTTTTAAATGTGACATCTCATCCATTAGAAGCTCATCATGCAATTATTTGTCTTTTTGTTTCAACTTGCTTCTACAGGACAGCCGTGCTGTGTTGGCAAAACCTCACCATGGAAAACGAATATGGGAGAAAGAGAAGATCTGAACAGAGGCACAGTGAAGAAGTAGGCGCCATTTGTCTTCGATAACCTTACTTCCCTTTCAAATGCCCTCCATAACCACCTGTCTCAGGATGGCTGTCCCCAGAAGCAGAAACCCCCGCCCCCAGCAAAGAACAAGGAAGCTGGGGTATTTGTCCACCAACCTCATCCCTATTGACTGGGCTGTTCCCAGAGGCATTAACTACCCAACTCTTCTGGCCCTCCCCAAAGGCGGTCAAGAGAAAGTCCTCATGTGGACAGTGGCAGGTTTGCAGTAGGAGGTTGTGGGTATGCACTAGAATGGTTTGTGCCACAGTTATATGGATAGGATATGAACAGAGTCTGCTGTACCATCCCAACTTGTATTTGCTCAGCATTCCCAAACCGTGTTCTCTGCATGTCTCTCTCTCCTTCTCCAAACATTTTAAAGTTAGATATCTTTTGTTCTGTGTTGGGGGGGAGAGTATGGGGGAGAACACTTGAGCATGTAGTGGCATTAAAAAATCTGAATAAGAATTATTTTGATGAGGTTTGGACCACAGGGAAGGGAACTGGTGGGAGTTCAGGGAGAAATTCATGTCTTGTATTTGTACTAAGTAACTCTGCTTTGGTTAACAATAATGACCAATGGGAATAATTCAGTGAGACTTGTTTCTTCTTGTCATCTTATATCACTGACCAATACCTGCCTAATGTCCCAGGTAAAAAAAGAGCAATCAGTTAATTTACACACTATGTTTTATTTAAGGCTTCTATTCCTAAAGGAAAAAAATTTATTAGTAACCTAAATTTAACTGGGGCCCCATGTGGTCCAGTCTCAGGATGGTGTCATATTAAAAGAAACAGTTGGTTCTGATCAGACAAAAATGAACTTAAAACACTTCAAATCTTTTCTGAGTCCTTTGGACCTTTATGCACAGGAAACCATTTTTATAATTTTCTCTCCCCATCTCTGCCTTCTCAGTATCATTTGCAGGAATGATATCTGTTCCCCAGCAACTCTTTTCCACTCTTTATTTCCCATACCTCAAAGTTCTCCAAATTTCAATCCTCACAACTTGTATCTCTCCTCACCCTGACTGCCTGCCTTTTTTGTAAGATCAATTAAGACTCTGTATCATTTTGGGGTTTTTTGGTAGTTGTTCCTTTTTCTATTTCATGTAATCTCTATAACAAATGCTATCCAGAAGCATCTTTTCTTCCCTCAAGGAGTCATAGTGAGATATGTGTGTGCTGGGGGCAGTGAGGAGGGTGTACATATGAAGGAAGGAAGGTAGTGAATACTGGTTTGTTGTCTATCAATCTGTATCTACCTGTATCTATCTGTCTATTGGAAAAGCACTAAAACAAATGTAATAGAGAGCTCCTCATTTCCTCTTGACTTCTACCTTCACCCTCTTTTCTTTCTTTTTGCCAAATACCTCTTCTATCTCATGAACGTTGAATAGGCAATAAACTGCAAGATTTGCATAAACAGTTCTTGGAGAATACTGTTCTGGTAGTTATTGAGTGAGGAACATAAAATAGGAATGACTCCCAACTATGAGTTTCAGTTATAGTTGCAAACTGTAAGGCAAAATGGCTAAGACAGGGCTCTCATTTCCCCGATGCTGTGAAACTCTGCCCCTGCTTTCCTTGGGGAGCCTCCAGGTCCACAGCTGTTCCCTGAATCTAGGAATTATCTGCATAAAGCCTTACCAAACTCCTTTGAGTCCCTTAAATCATTTTCTTTTGACTCTGTATATCTACATACACATGTGCAGATATACATATTCATATACATGTGATGCATACGAAGACAAGTTAAAATTATAAAGCACTTTCAGATTCACTATACTTTATAAAATACCAATGACGTAAACATGAGTATGAATTATTTTCCTCATTCTACAGGTGAGAAAATTAAAGCTTGTTACTACATATTCAAACCTGGGCCTCCAAGTCCCCTGAATTTCATTGTAGTACATCTTAACATTCCATGTTAGCTTTGAGGATTACCAAAGGACTTTGCCCACCTCTCTTTATTCTATGTGCTCAGGGAGCACCCTAAAATTCAGGACAAAATGTAGACAATCCAGTGTCTTGGCACCAATGGTCAAACCCTGTATTAGGCTGTATGTGTGTGTCTGTGATTACGTCTGTGTTTGCATGAATAACATGTGATCACATATAACCCTTTCTTATTGTGGAAAAGTTGAAAGTGCAGAAAATTATGAAGAAAACAAAATCATCTTTAATTCAATTAATCAGTCATAATCACTGTTAATAGTCAATGTATATCTTTCATAAACACTCACTTTTGTGAATTTTTATACTCTTGATACCAAAACAAGACACAGATAGTACAGGAAAGGACAATTATAAGCCAATCTCATTCAAGAATAGCAACACAAAATTCTAAATGAAAGTATTATTGAGCTGAATCCAATAATTTATAAATAACACACTGTGAATGAATTGATTTGTTCCAGAAATTTAGGTTTGATTTGACATTATACAAATCATTATCATAATGCACCACATCAAAAGATTGAAAACAGGAAGAAAGTATGACCTCAATAGACAAAGAAAAAGCATTCAAAAAATCCATGTTCATTCATGAGAGAAATATTAAAGTGGAAAAAGAGGGAACCTTCCCTAATCTGATAAAGTGTATCTACCATAAATATCATATGCAATAGTGAAATATTAAAAGCATTCTCTTTTCTATCAGAAATAAGACAAGGATCACTACTTCTCTTCAGTATTTTCTTGGAGGCTCTCGCCAGCACAGCAGGCAAAAAGAAGAAATATAAACATATACTAATTGGAAAGGAACAAACAAAACTGTCACTCTTTACATGAAGACACTTCCATCACATGTCATCAGAGAAATGCAAAATAAAACAACTAAAATTTAATAGTTAGAATAACATTCTACACACCTATCAGAATGGCAAAAAACCAAAATACTGACAATATCAAATGCTGGCGAACATGTGGGGCAATAGGCACTTTCATTCACTACTGCTGGGAATGCAAAATGGCACAGCCACTTTAGAAGACAATTTGGCAGTTTTGTACAAAGCTAAACATACTCTTACCATATGATCAAGCAATCACTCTCTTTGGTATTTACCCAAAGCAGTTGAAAACTATGTCCACACAAGAACATGCACACAGATGTTTATAGCAGCTTTATTCATAACTACCAAAACTTGGAAGCAGCAAGATGTCTCTCAGTAGGTGAATGCATAATTTTACTCTGGTGCATCCAGACAATGGAGTATTATTATTCAGTGCTAAAAAGAAATGAGCTATCAAGCCATGAAAAGACATGGAGGAAAGTGAAATGCACGTTACTAAGTGAAAGAAACCAATATGAAAAGGCTACATACTGCATGATTCCAACTACAGGACATTCTGGAAAAGGCAAAAACTCTGTAGATAATATTAATAGAAAGGTCAGTGGTCATCATGGGTTGGAGGAGGAGGAAGGAATGAATAGGTGGAACACAAGATTTTTAGAACAATTGAAACTCCTCTGTATGACACTATAATGGTGGGTACATGTCATTACACATTTGTCCAAACCCACAGAACATTACGAAGAGTGAAACCTAATGTGTACTATGGACTCTGGGTGATAATGAGGTGTCAATGTAGGTTCATCAATTCTAACAAATGTACCATGCTAGTGGGAATCCTGGGAGAAAGAATTAATCAAATGCTAGAAAATGTAAGTGGTCCTTTCCCTGCTGACATCACAGGAATAAGCTACTATTTCTAAGTTATGTTCAGAATAAAAGCTGTTTTTGTTTTTATTTTATTTTATTTATTATACATTATATTTGAAAAGACTATTAAGAAAGGGAGCACATTGTACCTTGAGCCTGAGCTCTGGCTTGGAACAGCCTTAAGATTTTGAAATCTTAGCAGGAATGACAGAAGCTGGAAAAAATGCCACTTCTAACCTACAGTTTTCTGAGTTTCAGGAGGTAGAGCTTTGAAGGCACCTCCAATGCAGGTATTCCTTTTTCTGGAAGTCAACTCAAATATCAAGCAGAGGCCAAATAGTGACTGCACAGCCGAGGGCTCCGTGTGATTACGCAGGGTGTGTACTGTAGGCACTTAACGTTTCTACAGGTTCTCTGATGTCTCTTCTAGATGGTGCCATGGCCTCACCCTTGCTTGTTTCCCAGAAGCGAAGAACACTCTCATTTTAATTGATGCTCATGGGAAATCAGAAGTTTGAGGATCAGAAGAGTGCAGGGGAAAAGGAAAATCTTGGGTGGGCTTGGTAGAGCTCAACTTGAACTGAAGGGCTAATGACCCACATATGGTTCTACTTCACTCTAAACAACCCAGATTCAAGAAAATATTTTAAATGAGAAGAATCATGCTTTCTTTGTAATATGTAGGGAGAGATGCAGTGGAAATTACTTCCCACCCCTTCCATCCTGACTTTTTGTTTATCTTTTTTTTAAGGATGTGGCATTATTGTGATTGTGCTGTGGGGACCACACATTTGTGAGTTTGGGTCAGTGTGTCCCAATAGGGACACATATTTTTAAATCATCAATGATCCCAGGAAAAGGAGGGTCCAAGGGAGAAAATTAAGACTTAGAAAACTGAGCTTAGAAGGAGGAGGAACAATTTCTTCTCTTTGAGCCTTATTTTGTTGGTTGTGGAATCTGAAGGCTTGTTTCTGGAATCTTCCAGCCAGAGAGGGGACGATGGCTTCTGCCACAAGAAGGCATCCAAGGGAAAACAGAGAGAGGCAGACCTAAAGTCACCTGTTGAGCCTGGGCCAGAGCCTGTGGGTTCTGAAAACAGTCGTCCCTCCACCTGGAGTATCCAAACCTTCCATCCATTTCCCAGAACACAAGTCAGGCTCTAACATTTAATATGATTTCACTGAAGGCTTGAGAGAGGAACCTTTCATTGGATTTTATTAGACCAGTGGTTCTCAAGGTGCAGTTCCCAGTTGAGCAGCATCAGTATCCCCTGGGAATACAGATGTTTGGTTCCCATCCTACATTACTGAACCCAGAACTCTGAAGGGGGACTGGGGCTCAGCAATCTATGGTTTACCAAGCCCTCCAGGCGATTCCAGTGCACACCCAAGTATGAGGACCACTAGGTCTGCCTAAAATTTCACCCAGGTGAGGGGCATTATGTAGAATATTACTTTTAGTGTGTCCTCATTTGTACACTCTGCCTGTTGAGGTCAGAGGCATAGTCATTTTGCTGTTCAGCTAATATTTCTAGCTATCTGCTCTCTGGGCACATAGTGGGATTATATTTCCTGGCCCCCGTTTGGTTGAATGGGACCACAAACATGCCATAGTGCCTCAGACTTTCCCTTCATAGTGATGTTCAACACAGTGGCTGTTCCATCAGCCTGGATCTTGGAGCCAAGAGACATAAAAAGGGCCCCCAACCTGTGTTACTACAAGCCACTAAGATTTGGTGGTTGTTTGACTGCAGCATAGCTTGTATTACCTGAATAATATCAGGATAACTGATATTACCTGAAACTATGACCACATGTCCTGCAATTTCTGTCAATGTATCTTATTTCAAATATCCTGTCCCATTTTTAAACCACAAGTCCCAATTTCTCTGTCAGTCACACACAGTTCGTTGATTGTATCTTCCTTGATGAACTGTGGAACATATCCCTTGTCCCCGATACGATCTAACACAGAGCTAGGGACACAGTTGAAGCTTAGTATGTATTTATTTATTGATCCACCATAATCCACATCCATCCTGAAAGAATATTCCTGCTTAATAGCCTATGTTTCTGTCTGTAAAAATCCATCTACCACAAAGCACCCCTCATCGTTTCCCCTTCTATCTAAAGGTTTCTTTCCCTCTTGATAGTACTTAAATCCAGCATGTGAGTCTCTTTGCTTTGTTTTAATTATTAACTGTGATTAGATACTCCAAGGGTTCTGGAGCAACTGGGCAATTGAACACGTATAATTTTCCTGATTATTTCCCTGACTCAACCAGGAACAAATAGAAACAAACAACAGAAGTCAGAGAAGGAGTGTTTTCTCAGATAGATCACCATGGGTTTACACCTCTTCCCCATTTGCACTAATGAGAATTACATGAGTAATTTCCCCATAGTGAACACAACCCCTGAAGTCCTTTCAGTGCTTTCTAAAGTAGTAGCAAGAATTTAAAGCTATTCTAGTGTATGTAATTAAAAAATACCAACTACCTTGGAGCACGTGTGAGCCTAAACATCCTTCCAGAATTGGACCTTGAGCTCCTGAAGATATGGGATTAAGTTCATCCTCTTTGAATCCTCAAGTCCTAGCATAGAACCTGGAACATTCCAAGGGCTCAGTACATGGTTTTTGCTGAATGCATAAATGAATGGAATCAAAGCTTTCCTTTTAATTACTTCACTTAGAAAAAACTAAAGACCAAATCTTGGTTAATGACCTCTATGGGAGAAATATAATTACAAATCTGTCCCTTGCTCTATTCAAGGCTCTTTGTTTAAGAGTTTCTGCCGAACCATTAAACCCTGAAAATGTGTTTATATCATCCCAGGAACCCCATTCTGCCAGTATCTTTTCACACATTAACAACTCTGATAAAGACCAAAACCTCTATTTAAACAGATGGTGGACCTGTGACCAGAAGACTAGGAACATGTGACAATACTTCTTCCAATATTTTTCAGCAACTGATGATACTAATTAAGAAAGCAAATGAAACCAATGAAAAACAAATACTTTAATCTAAAAAAGAATGGTGATTACACTATTTCCTTAACTCCACAGTTCATGCAAAGCAGTCAAGGTAGCAATAGGATAAGGCTCCCTGTGGCCACAGAGATTTCAAGAATTTACCCTGGGATATTTAAATATTTCACCTGACTCTGATCCCATAGACCAAAGTTGACCAAAGGACTCTATTCTCTGGAAGAAGCTCTGACAAAGGAAACTTCTTAGTCGCAGCAACAGAAATCAACTCTGGGTGATTTGAAGCAGAAATTGAATTTGCTATGAGAATACTGAGTAGTTCACATAATCACCAAAAGAGAATGAAAAAAAAAAACCTCCAACAGTGTGGGCAGGAACACCTCAAATCAGTCCAAGGAACCAGTGAGGTCACCATTGTCAATACCTTCAAGTTCTAGATGCTGCACTTATACCACCAGCCTGCTGGTAGGGGTACTGGAGACCACTGTGACCCTCACTGTCACCACTTCCCTGGAAATTCAGTCTTGCTGCTCTGCTACTGCCACCAAAATGGGTATTTTCTGGCCTCCACTAGCTCCCATTTCAAAGTTTCAGGCCCCTTCTCCTGGTGGACTTCATCCTGTGCCTGCACAACGCAGCAAAGGTGACTCAGAAAGCCATTTTGGTGCCTGACATGGAAGGCAAATTCTGCTTCCAATGAAGACTCATGAAGTAAAGATAGTGACATTTTCTTAAAAATTGTTAAAGATTATAATATCCTCCAAAGTTTAGGTTTCTGCCATGGAATATTCCCATTTTGTTAAGTTTGTTGAGATATCCCCCAAATCTGTGTGTATTTATACCCAAGTCAAAATGAATGTCAGAGAAGTTCATACCTTCAAAGACCTTGCACTAGGCAAGGCAACTATTATGAACTGGGGGGGTGGGGATGGGAAAGAATATAACCTAATTTTTCTAATAATGAAGAAAGCCCAACTAGAGTTGATGAGTTGGAGACTTGAGGAAAGAAACCATGCACGTTAAATGCAAGGATGAACGCACTTTCTTTTCCTCAGGTCAGGACTCATTGCCTAAACTGATGTATCTACACTGTGGTTTGATTGTTGTGGAATTTCCTTTAGTGTTTTATCTACTTTATGTTATGCTGTTTCAGCAATACCTGGAGGATACCAGAGTTAAGAAACTTCATGGATTATATGCTGTTAATGTCTACTCCAACCATATCTTAACATTTGGAATCAATAAATCCAGTGGACAAAGCACAGTGAATTAGAAGCTTAGAGGTCATTCTTGACTTCATCACTGCATCACTGCACCATGGTGGGCAGACTTAGAACATTTAAGTTGGAAATGGCTTTGGCAGAGAAAAACAAGTTTTAATATCTTAATTCCCTCTTTGTTCCTCTCCTTGTTTCCTTAATTCCCTCCTTTTTCCACTCCTTGTTACCTGCATTTCAGAACAAGAAGTGCAGATCTAAGAAGCCAATAGTGATAAGTAAGTATCAGGACATCACTGCTTGCCTGGAGACAATCTTGAGGAATGCCACATGGAGTCATGTTGACCATGACAAGTGAATTTCAAAATTTGAGGAGACATTCAATGTCATTTAGACCAAGTGCCATATGAGAATATCCTCTACAACATCCCTGACAAGCATTTATCCTGACATGTACTTGAAACCTCCATGGAGCCCAGTGACTACCAGGACTCCATGGTCTCCTAAATCAGCCCATCCCATTGTTGAATCACGCTCACTGTGCGAGCTCTCTAGTAAATCTTGATTCCACCCAATGGTTTCACTTCTGCCTTGGAGTCAGAAGAACCTCCTAATGACAGTCTTTCAAATATATGAAGATATCTGCCTGTCATCTTATCAAACATCAAGTTGTGTCAAGTCCACCTCCTTAATACATCTGGTAACTGCCCATTCCTCTCCATTCTCATTTCCATTATATCCTCTCCCGTGAATTACTCCTAGTGTCCTGGGAAATCTTCCAGCCTCCAGTCTTACCTCTTGCAATCCATTCTTATTTTTTTTTTTTTTACATCTTTATTGGAGTATAATTGCTTTACAACGTTCTGTTAGTTTCTGCTGTATAACAAAGTGAATAAGCTATATGTATACATATGTCCCCATATCCCCTATCTCTTGAGCCTCCCTCCCACTCTCCCTCTAGGTGGTCATAAAGCACCGAACTGTGCTATGCAGCTGCTTCCCACTAGCTATCTATTTTACATTTGGTAGTGTATATATGCCCATGCTACTCTCTCACTTCGTCCCAGCTTACCCTTCCCCCTCCCCGTGTCCTCAAGTCTATTCTCTATGTCTGCATCTTTATTCCTGCCCTGTCCCTAGGTTCATTAGAACCTTTTTTTTTCTTTATTAGATTCCATATATATGCGTTAGTGTACGGTATTTGTTTTTCTCTTTCTGACTTACTTCACTCTGTATGACAGACTCTAGGTCCATCCATCTCACTACAAATAACTCAATTTCATTTCTTTTTATGGCTGAGTAATATTCCATTGTAAATATTGCCACATCTTCTTTATCCATTCATCTGTCGATGGACACTTAGGTTACTTCCATGTCCTGCCTATTGTAAATAGTGCTGCAGTGAACATTGTGGTACATGTCTCTTTTTGAATTATGGTTTTCTCAGGGTATATGCCCAGTAGTGGAATTGCTGGGTCATATGGTAGTTCTATTTTTAGTTTGTTAAGGAACCTTCATACGGTTCTCCACAGTGGCTGTATCAATCTACATTCCCATCAACAGTGCAAGAGGGTTTGCTTTTCTCCACACCCTCTCCAGCATTTATTGTTTCTAGATTTTTTGGTGATGGCCATTCTGACTGGTGTGAGGTGATACCTCATTGTGGTTTTGATTCTACAATCCATTCTTAATACATTAACCTGAAAAATGTTTCCAAAATTTTCATCCTTTAAACAAACAAACAAACAAACAAACAAACAGAAACACTCAAATAGCTTCTTACTGCCTTCAAGATAAAGCTCAGTTTCTAAACCCTGTTAGCCTTTTATTGTCTGTTCCTTGTTTCTTTCTCCAGGCTCATCACTCATCATTCCTTCCCTTTCACACAATATGTATTAAACTCTGAGTGACTTTGAGTTCCCAAACCCACCTTGCTCTCCCACATGGTCCTTAACACATGCCCTCTCCCTGTAATGTCCTCTTTCCCTGTCAAATGGACCATTCCTACTCATCTTTTCAGGCTCCTTTCTCACTATCCCCCTCACAAAGCTGAACCGGGCACCCCTCCCATGGCACTCTGCTCTTAATCCATACTCTAAATATTAATGCACTGCATTAAAATCATCAATTCACTTGTCTGTCTCCACCACCAAAATGTCACTCTGTGAAGAAGGGCATTCTACTGCCTTGCTTACTGCTGTATCCCCAGAGTATAGTTCAGTCCCTGGTATATTTCAGGAACATCATTATTCTATGTTAAATAATGAATCCAGCTTCTTCAGTCTTTCCTCATATGACTTGGTCACTAGATCATCCATGATCCTGGTTGTTCCCCTCCACCACCACCCCATATATCCTCAGGTTTTTATCAGTGTTCCACCTAAAACATGACTCCTGAATTCGGCCTTGATCCTGAGGTCAATAGATGGAGGAAATAATGTTAGGAAAGAAATCTAAAATTTTATGTGACCTGTATTTCAGGTCCAGCTATCCCTCTTTCAGCTCCTCTTACTCTGAGGTCTCTCCAGACTTGGTCAGAATTCCAGAATGTAGGACCCTAATAGGTTGGTAGCTCTGCCAAACACCTATCAGAGTTTTTGTTTCTCCATATGGGAGTTAACAATAACTTAGCCATCCACTGTATAACATATGCATTAAGCAGAACTTAATCACTATTAATAAAATATTGATGCATTTGTTTACCAGGCCAAATATTTGAAAATAGCCTGGACCATTTCCAGGTGGTGGCTTCATCTTGGAATCCTGCAGTGTGAAAGTCTTTGTTGAGTTGTGCTCTTTAATATCCACTTTGTGGGTTATTTTCTTCACATATATACAATTTTATTGTTGAGTGGCTATCTCAGGCAGTAGACTCAGAGAAAACTTTTCATCTTGACAGCATTGAGGGAATGTATTCAATATATTTAAAAGTTGTTCCCAAAATCTTCCATTCTCAAGCTGTCTGTTTCAACAAATTTCCTACAGGCTCTTAAGCTTGTATACTTCTTGACCAACCCATTGCACTTTACTCTTCTTAACGTTTCTAATTATTTCTCATTATTCAATTTTTCTATCCATTTTCATCATCATCAACACTGAGTCTAATTTCAGTCTGATAGTCCATTTGATCTGTCCTCATTAGCATTTCTTCTATGGCTTCTTAGAATTCTTGTACACAGTTCAACCATTTTCATATATCTTAAAACTCTTACCTTTCAAAAAGGTGAATAAATGTTCACCAAATGTATAAAATTCTGTGATTAAATAACCACATGCACAGAAATGTATTCAATTCTTACAAATAGTCACTGAATTTTCCATCATTTATAACATTTATAAATAGACAGGGTATTCACTTGACTAATGAATACCTCCTTATTAATTGGCATTATACAGGTATATCACATGAAAGTTATGCCCAGCTGCACTTTGAAAAAACTTAACTAGGAAATTTAGATGATGGAAAGACAGATGGATGAATAGAAAAAGAGGAAGAGAGAGAGAGAGAGACTTTCCTTTTATCCACTTCATGGTTTGAAACAAGATTTAAGATGAAAGTTTTTTCCCTTAAGTAAACTCTTACTGGGCTTCCCTGGTGGCGCAGTGGTTGAGAATCTGCCTGCTAATGCAGGGGACACGGGTTCGAGCCCTGGTCTGGGAAGATCCCACAGGCCGCGGAGCAACTAGGCCTGTGAGCCACAACGACTGAGACTGCACATCTGGAGCCTGTGCTCCTCAACAAGAGAGGCCACGACAGTGAGAGGCCCGCGCACCGCGATGAAGAGTGGCCCCCGCTTGCCACAACTAGAGAAAGCCCTTGCACAGAAACGAAGACCCAACACAGCCAAAAATAAAAATAAATAAATTAAAAGAAGGCTCAACATTAAAAAAAAAAAACAAAAACTTTTACTGGGCATAGAGTGATGAGAAGGGAGTTGAAAGCAGCCTTTCTGAAGAATAGTACCAGCTAAACAATTAAACCAATTCCATAATCCTGGTCAAGTAACGTCATATATCTAGGCCCAGTTTCCATATCTGCAGAAAGCAAAAAGTTTTATGAGGTTTTTTCCCACTTCCAAAAGCTTATGAATCTATGATATTAGAAATTATTCTGCAAATATCAAATCACGAATATGATATATATATATTATTACAACTGAGGGAAAAGATGTGTAGAAGGGAGTGGGGTGGGGTGGGGTGGGAGAGAATGTGGTAGAGACTGCAGACAGACAATCAAAACATGTATTATTAATTGTAAAAACCTGGTTTAGTCAGAGGCCAGATGAACAAGGCCTGTAAGCCAGGAACCCAGAAATGTGATGGATTCCCCAGGACAGAAGAATCACAATGACAAGATGAGACCATCTGGATAAGTAGATTGGATAAAAAAAAAAAAAAACAGTCAACACTTATTGGGCAATTAATCATTGCTCTCTAAACACATAGAGAATAATTGTGAGGATTGAAAGAGTTAATATTTGTCAAAGCACTAGAACAGTACTTAGCACATTGTAAGTGCTCAATAAATATTAGCTGTTACTATGAACAGTTGTACATATTTTATACTAGGTATGTTTCTAGAAATATCATGAGACTCAAACAGTATCCTCAAATACCTTGATCTGTTGCTAAGGCTCAGAGAAGTTGGAATGTCCACTGACCCACTGGAATTTGGAAATTCCTTTTACTTCTTCAGCCTCTCCCAAGATGAGTGTCAAAAAGTAGAGAAGAGAGATGAGATGATTCTAAAAGACTTTTCTTATCTCTACAAAGAGCAAGGCCATGGGAGTGAGTGGACACAAATGCTAAGTGAGTATGTCTTGGGTGACTCTTGAAGGAAACTGAAGTGACATATATCAGAGGGCTTCCAGGGACAATCCTGAGAAGGGATCTAGAGCCTAAAGTCCCACAGGAGGTAAAAGGCTATTCTGAGCCTGAGATGGCCCAGAAATTTTCATTGGTCCTTCCCAGTTTGCACTCATGTGAAGTATATTCCACAGTGTTACTTGTCAATGTGAAGAGTGTGTGGAAGGAATTCAACTGAGCAGGAATGGACCTTTGGGGAAATATTTCCCAAGTGTACCACATTCCAAATGACCTGGATGGATCATGGGAAGCATGAGGTTGGGGTCCTTGCACGGAAGTAATACTCATCTTGTTAAGTTAAATTATATTTCCAAATGTTCTAAGGAAGCCTGATTTTTTTTTAATGATAAGATCAATGATTTGGTGAAGTGAATGATCCTCTTGTGTAGTGAGAATAATTATCTGTTTTATCTATTGGTATGAGTCTGGATTTTCACATTTTTTTACTGTGGGATAAGCTCTAATATAGTGGTTTCATAAAAAGTGCCTTCAGGGCTTCCTTGGTGGCGCAGTGGTTGAGAGTCCGCCTGCCGATGCAGGGGACATGGGTTCGTGCCCCGGTCCAGGAAAATCCCACATCCACAGAGCGGCTGGGCCCGTGAGCCATGGCCGCTGAGCCTGCGCATCCGGAGCCTGTGCTCCGCAACGGGAGAGGCCACAGCAGTGAGAGGCCCGCGCACCACCAAAAAAAAAAAAAAAAAAAAAGTGCCTCCAAAATTTAATGTGCACCTAGATGTAAGAATATTTGTGATCTTTGTCACAGGTGGCAATCTTGGTAACACAAGAAGCATCCCCATGAGCTTCAGCTCTTCATCTAAGTAGACAGAATGTGTCTGTATATGTATTTATCAGTATTCACTGCTATAACAAAGAACCCTAAATTTTCAATGGCTTAACATAGTTTTGAAAATTTATTTCTTGCTCATGACTCTGTTTGCAATGAGGTTTTCCTCCAAGTGATGACACAGGGATCCAGGCTGCTTCCTTCCTGTAGCTAAGATTTCATGGAAAGGGATGAGTACGGAGAATATACACCTAATATTAACACCTCAGGTGGGAATGGCATGTATCACTTCTGTTCACACACCTTGGAAGAGAATTAACGACATGACCCTACCTAGATGCAAGGGGTAGATGGGATATATATCCTCTGGCTGAGCAACCACTGGAAAGGAAAACAGTGACACTTGGTGGTCAGCTACCCATTTTTGTCTCAGTTGTCCATAAATAAGGACTCGTTCGGAGCACCTCTGCTCAATGATAGAGATGTGAGAACTTCAACATCACTCAAAAACCTACAAAATAGGCAGATAGTATAAAACACAGGTGTTATCAGAGAATCACTCCTCATATATGTATAAATATTAGGCTTATATTTGGTTTTATGATTGCATATAATTTCTTGACTTTGAACCACTAATCCAACTAGAGAAAAAATTTGGTCTATTCTATTCCAGTGAATTAAATCAAGCCTTGTAATTTTTTAATTTGCTTGTTAAAATCTCAGTCACTGATCACAGTTCCAAGCTTTCTAGCTCTCAGTCTCCCATCACAATCCCCTACTCCAATTTTCTCTTAGATATAAGTTTCAAACTATAGATATATAGTTTCAGACTGTGTCACACTCATCTTTCCATCGGTAGAGAGGGAGAAGAGATGGTGGCATATCTGTTTGCATGGCAGTCGTGAAGCAAGAACAGAATGATATAAGAAAGAAGCATTCAGAAATTTAAAAAAAAACAGGTTTTTGAAATTAAAAACATGTGAGCAGAGGAGAAAAATGTCAGTGGAAAGCTTTGGAGGTAAAATTAAGAAAATCTCCCTTAACCTAAATAAAAATCAAGCACATAAAATAAGAATAAGAAGTTAACAAATCTGGAAGATCACTAGTTCAGAAGCTGAAACATCTGAATAACAGAAAATCCAAAAAGACAGAATAAATAAAGTGTAGGGAGGAAATATTCAATAAAATAATTCAAGAAGATTATGAAGACCTGAAAAATATATTCTTTCACATTAAGAGAGCCCCTTAATGCTTAACACAATAGATAAAAACAGACTCACACTAAGGTACATCATTGTGAAATTACAAAACACTGGGATCAACAAGAAGTCCTAAGAGTTCAACAGAAGAAGTAGAAATTCACTTAAAAAGTATTAGTAATTAAAACTGAGTTGGATTTTCAAGAGCAACACTGGAAGTTCACAGGCAGTGGAAGAATATCTTCAAAATCCTGAAGAAAATTATTTTCTATCCTAGGATTCTACACCTACCCAAACTGTCAAGAGATAATGATTTGAGAAGATAGAATAAAAACATTTTCAGATGTTCAATGTCTCAAAAAATTTACCTCCCGCAAACTCTTTCTCAGGGAGCTATTGAGGAATGTATATTACCTAAAGGTGAGAATAAACCACTAAAGAAGAATTCACAGAACACAGGTGATAGAAGAAACAACACACATACATACACACACACACACGCACACACACACGCACACACACAAAGAGCTAGGGGAATCTTTAGGATGATGATAAAGAGGTTCCCAGGATGGTTGATATGCATCAAACACAAAAGGAAATGACGTAGTGGAACAAGTTCAAAAATCGTGGTCAAGGACAATATAATACTTCATAACTATAGCTGCCGTCCCCCTAGAAAAAAGAAAGGCATAAGGAGAATCAACGGAACCAGCACTTTTACTAATGATGTCCAAGAGATGATACTATATGGCTGAAATACAATGATGAGGCAATAAACTATAAGTACATATATTATAACATATATACACATATTATATTTATATAATACATTTACAGTATATAATAATTCTGAATGATAAACAAGAAGCAAGTAACATTATCTCTGGAGAAACGAATTTGGTGCTAAGAGAAAAGAGGTGTGAGAAGGATTTAATTTGCATTATATGATTTTGTTCCTTTCAGAGATTTACTATGTGTGCATGTTACTTATTCATAAAAGTTGTGACATAAAATGCATTCTAATGATAGATATACATATCTTTGACTCAACAATTCAACCTCTCAGAAATGATCCAATAGTTAACATTTGCATATGTAAACTCATGTAAGAGAATATTTGTTGCAGCATTTGTTGTAAAAGGAAAAGACTAGAAATGATCTAAATATCCATCAAAAGGAGTCTGGTGAAATAAATTCTGTACCACTGTACAGTGAAATACTGTGTAACCTTGTAAACAAGAATGGGAAAATTCATTAAGAACTGATGAGGAATGATCTCTAAGATACATGGCTAAGTAGAAAAGGTGACTATAGTCAATAATACTATATTTATATTTGAAAGTTGTTAACAGAGTAGATCTTAAGGGTTCTCATCACAAGAAAAAATTGTAGCTATATTGGTGATGGATATTAACTAGACTTATTGTGGTGATCATTTCATAATATATACAAATACCAAATAATTGTGCCGCACACCTGTAACCAATATAATATCATATGTCAATTATACCTCAATTTTTTTAAGAAAGCAAAAAAGGTAAGGCAGTAAAACGTATATATAGTAAGCTACCATTTTTGCATAAAAAGAAAGAAAATAGAATATGTATTTGCACTTTTTATATGTGCATAAAATAGCTGTAGGTAGAGAAAACACCAAAAAAGATAACATCAGTTCCTCCTTTATTTTCTTCATAGCGCTGTCGTTACATGAAATTACCTCACATATTGATTCAATTATGTGTTTATTTTCTGTTTCCTCCACTAGAATGTAGGCATCAGAGGGGCAAGACTCAGCCTGATAAATTCACATCTGCATTCCCTACAACTAGTGTATGGCACACAATAGGTGCTCAATAAATGCTCGTAGGATGTTGTTTGAAAGGAAACAAGCCTTTTCTCTGTGATGTGACCACCCTGTAGATGGATGATGAAGAGTGATCACAAGACTTCAAAGGATATTCTAGCTTCAAGGCAAAAAAAAAGCCAAACAAGAATTCACAAGAAACTGTTAATGGAATAACAAGGAATGTAAAATGTCAGCCTTCATCTATTGGTAATTGTTACAGCATATTCTGTCTCTGACTGAATGTTCCACAAACAACCAATTAAGGTAATCTTCATCACAGGAGGTAGTTGGAAGAAGTCAAAGCCACAACATGTTTCAAACAGCTGGGGAACAGCAGAAATACTGGAGGGAAAGAAAAACACACATCCTGTGAGCTGGTGTTTTCGTAGAATTTAAAAATAAATGTCAGGAGATGGAACACAATAATTTATGAGGCACCAAATTAGATTCTTGGGTTGTTACAGTTGTTCAGAGGACAGAACAGAGATTTCTAGAGGTTAACTTGGCAATGAATGAGCAATTGCTTGTGGATATTTGTTAGTTTGTAAAGGTAGTCAAGATTCAAATTCACAGGTCATAATACTTCTAACATGTTTATAATTTGTCCTATCCTTAAATGTATATTTAAAATAAAAAATATTCTCACAAAATTCTTCACAACGGATTTTTCAAACTTTTTTTTTTTTTTTTTTTTTTTTTTTTTTTTGCGGTACGCGGGCCTCTCACTGCTGTGGCCTCTCCCGTTGCGGAGCACAGGCTCCGGACATGCAGGCTCAGCGGCCATGGCTCACGGGCCCAGCCGCTCCGCCGCTTGTGGGATCTTCCCCGAACGGGGCACGAACCCGTGTCCCCTGCATCAGCAGGCGGACTCTCAACCACTGCGCCACCAGGGAAGCCCTCAAACTCTTTTGAGTGTAGGGTTAACAGACACACCCACTCAGGCATTCACAGACCTTCCTCCATGCCCATACTTAACCTTAGTTCTGGCTTTATCCCCTTTATTCCCTTAATTTGGGGTCATGTGACGTTTCACTGTACAGATTTAATGTCCTTCACATAGTACCCTCTGATCTCAATGACCTCCATTATTCCAAATGTAGTAGTTTCTGAACATAACCTTTGCCCATTCTATTCACATCAAGAAAGGTGATACTGATAGGAAACTAACCTGGTCTCTTGATTTCTAGTGGGCACCACTGCCAATTTCAGCAGTGACTTTTCGTTTCTTATTAGCCCAGGTGTAGTAGATGCTGTCAGTGTCTGGCCTATGTTCCCTGGGCATTTCCTTCCCCTATCTGAAGGATCTGAAGTCCGCTTAAAGCAAAGACCTGCTACGGACTTGGGCCTCTTTTATTCTGACATTGGGAGTCCCCTCAGCCGACCCAGGGCAGACCAGAACTGCCAGAGAGTTAGCGCCCCTGGAGCAGACCCCACCTGGTGACACCAGCTTGGGGAGATCAGGCTGAGGTGTGCTTTACTGACTCCCTAAACTCCCCAGGGACCTGCTCAGTCACACAGTCTTGTTCGATTGCCGTCCCTTCCCAGGCTCCTCAGCCCCCTTCTGGTGTCTCCTGGGGTCTACTTTCATATAAACTACTTCCGACTGAGGCCTTGTCTTGGTGTCTACTTTTGAGAGAACCCAACTGAGACGATAAACTAAGATATAAACGAGATACAAATAAATAAAATTGAGCTTCTACTACAATTTCCAGTGATGTTTGCAATTTCTTAGGATCATGTCTTCTAATACCATATTTATGCAAGACTGGTCTTTGAAGTTGAACAGCACCCTTCTGAAATTCAGTAATAATGTTTTCTTAAAGAAGAACTCTTACCCCTTGGTAATGGAACTTCCAACAGTTTTAAATATTGTAGTTTGTCTGGAATGGGATGTTGACATGGTTTAAAGGAAACAGGCACACAAGCTTGAGAGACTTCTGAGTAAGACAGAATGGTGCTGGGAGCTAAGGGTTTAATTTCAATGCAGAATTCCTGTTAACATCTTCAAGGCATGCCCAGAGCACTGCCAAGTACTAAGTGTAGTTAAATAAAAGTTGTGATTCTTGCCAAAATAGATTTTGTAGTTGAAGAAATAGGCATGTAATACTCACTCTAAAATAGACTTAAAATAGCCACTTATTCCTCCAAATTTATACTTTCAGCTAAAAAAATAATCAAGATTGTATCTTAGTCACTTTACTACTACTACTTCACAAAAAGGAATGGAGAGTTCATAAAAATGCATCCTGGTGCTGTGTTCTGAATGTTTGTGTCCCCCCAGAAGTCATATGTTGAAATCCTAATGTCCAATGTGATGGTATTAGGAGGTGGAGCCTTTGAGAAGTGCTTTACGTCATGGGGGTGGAGCCCTCATGAATGCGATTAATGCCTATATAAAAAAGAATCCACATGGTTTCCCGGTTCCTTGCTCCAGGTGAGGATACAATGAGAAGTCTATGACCCAGAAGAGAGCCCTCACCCAACCATTCTGGCACCCTGATCCTGGACTTTCAGCCTCCAGAACTGTGAGATATATATTTCTGTTGTTTATGAGCTATCCAATCTCTGGTATTGTTTTATTGCAGCCAAAGCAGACTAAGTAATGACTATATACCTTTCAAACTATATTCAGATGGTGGCAGCAATGACAAGAAAAATCACATTAGTACTAACATTTGTTACAGCATTTCTTAATTTAGCAAGTACTTTCTCTAACAAGTAGACCTCTGTGTGTGACCAGGATGTCACACAAACATAGGATCTCTCCAGTGGAATTTATTCATTGTCACTAGGCAGCCTGTCCTTACAACCCAACCAGAATGCAATGTCATGCAATGCCAATGTCCAGCCTCATGAAATAACTCCTTGCAACTCTAATGGAAAAGGCTTATCAAATTTGTGAGTGATAAGAAGCTAGATGGGAGAGCAAATACGTGGAAAGAGAAAAGCAAAACCACAAAAGATCTTTACTGGCTATCATAATATTCCTATTATGTTCATTACTAACTGAACAACTGGCATTGATCATGCATAACAAAAACAAACAATTTAAATTGTTTCTCACCACTTCCTTCTAAACTTGCTCCATTAACTCATTCTTTACTGTCTATGGATGAAATCTTGGACCCGTTCTGTAGCATTTCAGATCGCTCTCAGAAAATAATCAAATAGTTACTTTACTAGGGTATGAAAATGTCCAGCCCAGTTTAATAACCACAAAATTCTCAGTCCAATCAAGAGTAATTGTCAAAGCTTTGAATTCTTATCCAGTTAAAGCTTTTCCCTACCTCCACCCAGCTCAGGTCTGATTTGGGTTTAGAAGTCTAGAATGAGGGAGTGAGTGAGTCAGCTTCTTCACTGTTTTGTAGCTTCACTCCCACTCCGTGGCTATGGTCCCTCTAGTTTCTGGTCCCTCTGGGAATGGAGCAGGTGGAATGAAAAGAGGAATGTGGGCTAAGAGTTCTGTCGTGACTGGCAATCGGTTATCATCATTGCTGCTCTCTGAGCATGAGGGAAGTTCAAAGCTAATTCTCTTTTGTGGGTTCCTCAGAGATCCTCTCCTGGGGACTTCCACTTGGGAGGTCCCTCGACTAGGAAATGCCTTTCTCCCAGCTTATCTGTTAAGACTCCTCCCCCATCCTCAGGGCATTCTGGTGTTAGTCCCTCTGTTCACCCTGTAGGACTTCAATTGGACAAGACATTTTTTAAGACAACCCAGACCAATTTCCTATTGCAGGGTCCACACCTGAGCCATGGAAACATGGACTTTACCCTTGCTCACTGAATGAGCAGCTTTCTCCACATGTAGTTCTGTTGCATCCCATTTATCTGCACATGGCCTCCTGCCCTTAGAATTTTCCTGGCAACCCCAGTCCTTGGGTTCCCAAACTCGATGGGATGCCTTAAAGTTCCTCTCACATAGTTTGAACGGAGAGAGATAAGTCCACACCTCTCTCCATGGGGGCAGAAAGTCAGTGCCCAAGGACTGCAACAACACTCCTCCACCTTGCCTCTTTTGTGCCCAGGTAATTGATGATAGGCTAGTGCTGACCAGACTTCTATAATACCTTAGGGTAGTCTGCATTCTGCATGTGTGCTCTAATCCCTCTGTCTAGGAAATTTCGGTATTTGGGGCCTACTTTATTATTCACAGCTTTTGTAGACTCGGCCAAAACTGAAACAAAAAAGGTCTCCTTTTACATACTGTATAATAATATAAAATTTAATGATGGCCTAATGCAGGGGAGAAAATTATATCCACTAGAAATTTTGAAAGGAGAATGCTGTATTTGTTTAGAATAAATTCCATGAGAAAGAAGCTGAGGTCCCCAAGGGACCTGATTGTGGGTAGAACCTCCTTACATGGCACAGATCGTCATTTTTTTTAGATTGTGCTAGGGAGGGGGGAAGCTGAAATAAAGCTAGTGAAATGGAAAAGACTATGTAGACCATATATACCCTTCCTATTATCACTCTGGGGACTTTAACATACATTAAAGCATTAAAATATCCATAGTGATAAAATACACTGAGAGGATTTCTAGTTTAAACCAATGAAAAGCCTGATTTATGTAGTCTGTAAGGCCCAGGTAGAGTGTGACAGTTCACACAGTGTGGGAATACAATAGTGGGAGAAAGCATGACTAAGCTGGGCTTAGGAAAGCAAAAGTACCGTTAAGGAGTTATCAAGACAGTACCAGGTTACAGAATTAGAATTCTACCCAATGTTAACCAGAACACTGAGTGGTGGGGCACCTCCAGCCCATCCACCACGGTATAGTGAGAAAAATAAGATACGATGTTTATTCCTGAAACTGACCTTCTAAGTTCCCAGTGGAGATAATTAAGATTTACAGTAGAAGGACAGACCGCATTCAGCTCTCTTCTCAATCCCTGGTTCTGCCAATTTAAGTGATCTTAGCAAGTTCTTGATATTCCATCCATAACTTCAGTTTATTCATTTAAAAAATGATGCTAATGAACATCTCACAAAATTATTCTGAGGCGAATTTACACTTGTGAAAATGTAATACCATACCTGGGGTATGGTAGGCATTTAATAAATGCTAGTTTCTTTTTTCCTTCCTTATTGTCCCATGATGAGTAAAAGGCATTAGGTGGTAGAATTGAAAATAAACTCAGTAAGACTCAATAATATGATATAGCTTCCCAAAATAATAATGCAAACTCAGATTGCCTTTATAGAAGCAGCATGTCTGGAATAATGGAGATGATGGCCACACTAACGCATCTGAATGTTTTTTTCAGTTCTATATACCATACTTAAAAAGGGGTAGAAACTATTTGAAGCATTTGTAGAAGAAGGCAAATGAAGATGATTAAGGGCTTCAAAATGATTTCATTTGAGGCATTATTTTTAAAAATTGGAATGTATCTCATGAAGAAGAGAAAACTGAGTGGGGAGGCAAGAGGGCTACTGATAGTTGAAGGACCAATATATGCAAAAAGGAATTAGGTTTGTTCAGCAAAGTCCCAAGCATTGATGTTATAGCAGAAAGAATACTAGATATAGGTCAAGAGAATTCCAGCTGGATTCCTCTGCTGGCCAGTTGTGGGGTCTTGGACAAGTCATTTTGCTTTTCTGGGCCTAAATTTTTCCATCTACAAAATGCGTGTAAACTATATCAGTATCTTTTAAAGTCTTTAAAAATATCAATAGTAAATAAATTTTGCATTGCAACCCAACACACACACACATCTATAACAAAATTTTACAAAACAAAATGTGTCCTTGCTACAGGTGATGTAGTCTGATATGATATTCTATTTCACTTTTATAAAATGCTGGTTGAACCCTACTAAATTGTTTTTTATAATCCACTAGTGGTTTCTGCAGTTTGGAAGGCATTGGACTATGACACCTAGAAAGTCCTTTACAATTCTGATCTTTGATAATTCTGTGAACAGTAATTGATCTTTGGAAATTTCTAGGAACTTATTTCATTTAATATATAAAAGGCCTTCCAAAGAGTCAGGGAAGTCCAAAGAGATAATGAGATTCATGCAGGGTAGGATGCTCCCCATCTTGGCAGGCATGCAAGCACAAGTTGAACGACCATTTAGTTGGAATTTACAGAAGGGATTTAAACATTAGGTGGTTGATCTATACAATCTTTGATTTTCTCTGCCAGTGCTGATCATAAGTGATTCGACAATTATAATGAACATTTGCTTACAAATGAAAACTAAATGTCAATGTAGACAAGTATTTAAAAATAAGACAATGTTTTTACCATTATCCTTTCTTTCCCAAATATTTTGGAATAACTACAAAAGATTAACAAAGGATAACTGAGGAATCTGAGAAATAGAAGTTGTTTGCTGCTCATCTGTCAAGCTATATTCCAGCTTTTGCCTGTAATGTTTTTTTAAATGTTTTTCCAGCCTGATTTTTCCTATTGCTTTAAGAAAACCATATTGGAACTACTAAATATACTTACTTGTTCAGAAATTAGAAGGCCTCTAGATTAGATCACACTAATAAAAAGAATCATAAAGTTTATGAAAGTATTAACCTCCAATTGAAGCATATATCTGGTTAGGTACAATAGAGCAAGATGCTTCCATCTCTCTGAGAGAATTTGTGACATGCCTATGAAAAGGGAGGAAACAACTTGACACTTTTCCTCCTGTAGAATTAGAGGCCATGACTGAACTTGTTAAAGCAACCAATGGGTCCACCTCCTTATCCCACTGTGACAATAACACTGAATGCCGGGTAACTGATTTGCACTTAGAAAATATAACTCCTTCCTACAAATTCTAGCTTGGTTTATGCCCTGAAAGTGGATAGCTCACCAGAAGGAAGGAGAAATGGTCATTCCTGGGAGAAAGGCTGCTCCAATAACCATGTCCATTTTTCTCTGATGTGCATGTTGTCCTCAGAGGTCATTTAAATTTTGCTGCCCCCACTCCCAACCCTGTCATATGGGGAAAAGGTAAGGGGCCAACACATTCAGACATTGAATTAGATTCTGTTTACATTGAACCCATATGGTTATGATTTTTGCAACTGGTTATGAGTTTGCAACTAGCCTCAACTATAACTATTAATTATCTGTTTCTAGTTGGACCAAAAAGTTAAATTTCCATCAGATCCATTCAAGTCCTTTGGCTCCACAATTCACTTAATTTCCGAATTTTCCTATTTAAAACATTTTGGAGTGATAGGAGGCAAATTTATAGCCTGTCTGATAGATTGGAATATTCTATTATGCCTTACCCCTCAGATGCTTCACAATTTTCTGTCTGAGCTTACTCCAAAAGGAAAAGTAACCTCTACTAACATTTTGTTTATCATCTCCTTCCCTAATACACAATTAGGAGTGGCTCTGGAGAAGGGGGTGCTTTGCGGGCCTTCAGAAGAAAAAATATACAGACCTAAGGGTCCCTGATCATACCTCTTAGTGTTGTGGCTGTCTGAGGCAGCAAGAGAGTAGAGGCATGGTATATTAATTATCTGTTGCTGCATAATATTTAATGGTTTAAAATTTGGTGCCTTAAACGAACAACATTTCAGCTCACACATCTGTGGGTTGACCAGGTGTTTCTGCTGGTCTGGGCTAGGTTTACTCATATGTCTCCCTGCTCACCTATTTGCTATGGTCCAGCAGCCAGAAACAAGCTCTTAGGCAAGGAGGGTCTTTGCAGACTTTAGTGTTTAGAAGTGAAATCCTCAGGGCCTACTTCACTATAGATCCAGCCTATCTCCAATTTCGTTTGTGACAATTATAAGAGCCTGCATTTGAATCCATATTCAAGTTTACCAAATTATATTTTTATGTTATCTCATTTACTCTTCCCAGCTTAGACGTAGAAAAGATTTTACAGAGGAGGATATGAAAGCTCCAAATATCCTGTAACTTGTACAGGATCAAATCACATTTAAATAATAGTAGAGATGGATCCCCAGTTCTAACTGTGATCTCTTTGTCTGGAATGCTCTCTATCTTTTGTTTAGTTGAAAAACTCCTATCTATCTCTCTTTGACCTAGTTGGAAAGTTGTGATTTTAAAAGTCAAACACATAAATGATGACAATTACTATAAATCTAAGTAAGCAAAAAAAAAAAAAGATAAGTAAAAAGATGGTTAGGGACATAGGAGGCCTTTTCCTGCACACACCTTAGAGAGAGGAAGGGACTAAAACTGTCTGACAGATGGGAGGGGAAATGCCAAAATACACTACAGATGGGGAGAAGTATTTAGAGATCTTATGTTAAAATTCAGAGAGAAGCCAAAATAAGAACTTTTTACTGAAACTTTAATAGGGACTCTGAGGAAGATGTTTGCTTAGTTGCCAGATCCTGTAATATCAGAGGTGACAATTAGAGGCTGATCACTGCCATTTGGACAGAAAGAGCCAAGAGTGAACGCACGCCTGAGGGAACTTCTAGGTAAGGGGCTGGTAAGGAGAGAGAGAGAACCTCCATTCAGTGTCCTCCCGCGAAAACCATTCTGTTGGTCTCAGTTGCCAGAACTATGATGCTTTACGGTGGGGAAAATTAGATCTTCCAGTCCCATCAATTCTGCCTGGTACATATGGGTCAACCAAGGAGAGAATCAAGAGGAGAGAGAAAGATCATTTTAAGGGGTTGGGGTGAGGTTGAAGAAGAGGTAGGGGTAGCTGAGGAGGAAGAAGAAGGCTGAATTTGGTGGAGAGAAGTTGGAGAAGAGATTAACAGGTAGTTGTGCCAGTTGCAAAGACAAGAGTCATGGATCACAGATGCAGAAAGGCAGACAGGAAATGAAGTGTAGCCTGGGGTTCTGGATCTCTGAAAGCTGGAGTGGCCTTTCTGACAGCTCAGCCCTCCCCTCCATTTTCTCAAGGAAGAAACAAAAGTTCAGAGAAGTAAAATGACCTGCTAGAGCCCTGGGTGATGGTGAGTTCGCCAGGACTGAAATGCAGGTGTCCTCACTTCCAGCCCTGAGACAGGAGCTGAAAGGGACGAGAGTCAGCATTGATAGAGAGTACACTTTTCCAGACTCTGTAGCCAGGGCACCACATAGGCACTCCTCACAACAGTCCCTTGGGGGACACGGACTTTTCTCCCTGATGATGCAACTGGGGATCAGAGAGATAAAGTGCTTACTCAAGGTGCAAAGGTAGGAAGCTGAAGATTTGGGATGAGATCCAGACTGACCCCCAAACCAGCTCCAAAACCAGCACTGTGGACACTGGGGCCTGCTGCCTCTTCACCCATGAGGAAGCAATAAGGATTCCAGTGACCAAAGGACATGTCAAAGCCAAATCAAGACAAAGTTAGGTAAAATAGCCATTCCCTTTCTGCCTCCCTCTCCCGCCTTTTGGCGGCACCATATATTTTTTATCTAAAGGGAAAGAATGCAAGAAATAAATAACTTCAGAATTTTAGGACAAGGAAAATTGGAAACACCTAGAGACAAAAACTTTTACAAAATTCCGTGGTGTTTCCAAAATAAATAGAAGGAATTACTCCTGAATTTTATAAGAACTCATTAGTTAAGGTTTTGACCAAGGACTCAACTTGATTCATCAATTATTTTGTTAATAAGGAAAAAAGAAAGGAATTAGACATTGAAAGTAAAGTATAAAGTATAAAAGCAGAGTGGCAGCCTTGCTCACCCTCAGAATGATGTATAATGCCCTACAGTGTGTAATTAGAAAGAAAGTCAGTGGCCAACTGCTTGCCTATCCATCCATCCTAAAAGAAACAGTGATGCCTGTTAAAGAAGGAAGATCGATGCCACAGCATCTCATGCAAACAGGTCAAAAGGAGGCACTGGACAAGACAAAGGAAAGGAGTTTCTTTTTTGTTTTTTAGTTTTTTTTTTTTTTTTTTTTTTTTTTTTTTTTTTTTTTTGCGGTACACGGGCCTCTCACTGTTGTGGCCTCTCCCGTTGCGGAGCACAGGCTCCGGACGCACAGGCTCAGCGGCCATGGCTCACGGGCCCAGCCGCTCCGCGGCATGTGGGATCTTCCCAGACCGGGGCACGAACCTGTGTCCCCTGCATCGGCAGGCGGACTCTCAACCACTGCACCACCAGGGAAGCCCTGTTTTTTAGTTTTTTAAACAAGGAAAACAAGTGAGATGGCATGGAAATTTGAGGGGCTGGGGGTGTATTCTAACACTGCTCCTAATTGTAACTGTTGGCTCAAGAATGACTCAGACTCAGAGTTGGAAATGAACTTTGCAGGCTTCTGAAAAGATTAAAATCACAGGAGGTATAGAATCCAGGCCCCTGCAGGTGTCGACAACAGATTGCCCTGATAAAAGGAGTTCTGGTCTGTTCCAGGGTGTACAGTGGTGTTTGAACAGTGGAGAATAAAGAGGTGTGTACGGATTCTCAAACTGTATGGACAGGTCTGGGTCACTGACATGTAAGGTTTCAAGGGCATCCGCGGTAAGACTTTCTCACCTTCCCTACATCACCTCATCCTCCCCCTTGAAATTCCATTTTTAGAATTTCATCATTTCTTCAGTGTGGCAATTCTAGGAGGAGAACACATCATTAATACCTCAGAAGTTAATTATAAATGAATGTTAAATTATATCAGACGCTGTTTTTTATCCACTGAGGACATCACATGATATATTCCTTAAATGTGTCAATGTGACGATTTGATTGATTTTCAGGCAACCTCTCATTCCTGGCATAAACACAACTTGGTCATAATGCTTTTCTCTTTTTATATATTCTTGGATTTAGTTTGCTAATATTTTTAGTATAGCATTTATGTTCATAAAGGAGATTGGCCTGATATTTTTCTTTCTCATACTGTCCTTGCCAGGTTTTGATATCAAGGTTATACAAGTGTACTAGTTTTCTGTTGCTGCCATAACAAAATACCACAAATCTAGTGGCTTAAACAATACAAATCTATTCTCTTACAGTTTTGAGGTCAAAACTCTGACACAGACCTCACTGGGCTAAAGGAAAATCAAGGAGTCAGGGCTGTGTTCCTTTTTTTTTTTCTTTTTTTCAGGGGGGTACGCGGGCCTCTCCCTGTTGTGGCCTCTCCCGTTGTGGAGCACAGGCTCCAGATGCATAGGCTCAGCGGCCATGGCTCACGGGCCCAGCCGCTCCGCGGCATGTGGGATCTTCCCAGACCCGGGCACGAACCCGTGTCCCCTGCATCGGCAGACGGACTCTCAACCACTGCACCACCAGGGAAGTCCCCTGTGTTCCTTTTTGAAGGCTCTAAGAAAGAGTCTGGTTCGTACTCATTCAGATTGTTGCCAGAATGTGGTTCCTTGAAGTTGTAGGACTAAGATTCCTGTTTTCTTGCTGGCTGTAAACAAAGAGTCAGTCCCAGCTTCTACAGGCTTCTGTATATTTGTCTGGAAACCTTCATGCTCCATCTTCAAAGCCAGTCAGAGTCCTCTGTTGTCACATCTCTCTGATCCTTCTTCCTGGTCCCATCTTGCTCTGTCAACAGCCAGGGAAGTTTATTAGCTTTTAAAGTCATGTGACTAGATTGGGCCCACTTGGATAATTTAGGACAATCTCCTTTCTCAGGGACCATAACCTAATTATATCTGCAAAGTCTCTTTTGCCAAGTATGTGACATATTCCCAGATACTGAGGATTAGGTCATGGACATCCATGGGGAGCCATTATTCTGCCCACTACAACCAGTAAACCAGGGAGTTTACTCTCTTCTTCTAGTCTCTGAAACTGTTAATGTTTTTTTTTTCCTTCCTTGAATGTTCAATGAAACTTTCAGAAAAGGCACAGGAGTCTAGAATTTCCTTAGTGAAAATGTTTTTGTGTTTTTATGACTAGTAATATTGTTCATGATAAGACAGGCTCTTCTACAGTAACAAGTACATTCAAAGTCACAATGGTATAAGACAGCAAAGGCTTATGTCTCACTCACATCACACTTGAATACAGGTTGGGCAGATCTTTTTGATAGCTACCCTCCAAGCTGCCATGCCATGATTCAGGCTTCTTTTAAGAAGTGGAGAAACCAAAATATGCATCAATAGTAGAATGGGTAAATAAATTATAGTATATTCATATTTGGGAATAATACATAGCAACGAAAATGAACAAATTATAACTACGTGCAACATCTTGATGAATCTTACAAACATGCTGTATGCAGTAAGCAAGAAATAAAGAATTCATATAGATTTATTCCAATTATATTAAAGTCAAAGTCAGGCAAAACTACTCTATTTTTTAGGGATGCATAAATAAGAGGTAAAAGGTAAGCAAGGAAGAAATTACATGGAAGTCAGGGCACTGGTTATCTCCAGGTGAAAAAAAATGCTTTAGATTACTCCAAGTTCTAAAACCCTCTTTCAAGGAATCTTGAAATCTAAGACTCTCTTAAATTCATGATTACCACCATCAGAAGCTTCTCCTTGCCTTAATAATGGAGTGGATCTTAAAGGTGTATTTCCCAAAGATACAAGAAAATATCTATTAAATTATTTTTAACAGCACTGCATACCAGAAGGAGGTTTTTCATATGGAAAAGAGTTTTGAAGTGGGAAGAGGCAGAGAGAAAATGTTTTCCCTCACCCTCACCTGTTGGGGTAAGATGAAGCTGTACTTCTGTTTCAACCCCTACTCTGGTCAAGAATGTTCATTCAGTTCACTTTTACTTCCTAATTCCTTGAGTGCCTGTGCACACATGTGTTAATTGATGCACACTTGCACATACATGACTCACTCTAGGGGGTGACTTTCACATAGAATACAACATGAATTGCTCCCCTGAGAAATCACATGCGTGTGTGTGTGTGTTTGTGTTTAAATTGCCATGTGTATTATAGCCATTTATAGGTCTTCCATTATAGTACTGAGGTTTCAGTACATATTCTTTAATAACCACAGTCAAAATAATCATAGTTTAAAATCACCAAACAACAGACTGAAAAGGGGGCAGTCACATTTTACAGTCAATGTAGCCATGTTTGCAGGTCTGTTACTGGTTGGCTGTGATCATACACAGATTTAGATTGTGTTTTCTTCAGTTCCCCTAAAGCACCCAGTTCCCAAACTGCTTTCCTTGGAACCACAGTAATCTCTAAGATATTATTAGATGTTTTATGAACAAAAAACAAAAGTAGCTTTGCTTCAAAGTAATTGAGAGAAAAGGATTAATTAAACGATGCTAAAACCTTGTTTCGACCATTTGGAGTCTCAGATGTATAATGCATCTCCAAGTAAGGACACATGGAGCATCGTTCCCAGACTTATTTGTGGTTTTAGTTTGGAAATGCTACCCTGGACTAGTGATTCTCAAATAATATTGACTGTAACACATATCAACAGAGCCAAAATAATAAATAAAAAAGACCTCAATGGCTTACTTTGCTTATCCATTCCCGATTGCCATTGAAAAGGAAAAAACATCAATGGAATTGTATGCTTTCACTTACAAGACTTACATGGGAAACATAATAATATTTTGATTCATTTTATGGTCCATCAGCAGATTTTCATGGCCCACCATAGACATACTTGAGGAACACTGCCTTGGAGCATATAGCTTTTTGTAAATATTTAAACGGCTACTACTCAATGGAACTCGCTGTAAAGATGTAAACTTGGTCATAATTGTTCATTATCTCAACCTAAATGCAATAAATTATAACAAGCCACATAGGGAATAAAAGGTCTTTTCTCTCTTTAAAAACTGTAATTTATTATCTACTGTACTAACTCTTGACTTTTAAGAATAGTATTTCCATAATCATCTATAGTTGTCAAAAATGTGGGACGATTTTGCAAGAATGCATGCTACAAAAAATTCCATACCATTAAATAATTATCTCATAAGCCACTTAATGAAGTATGATGAGATTTTTTACCCCATGGTTGGAGTTATTTGCCCTCAAGATAACTGAACTCAATAACCCTACAGAGTGTCAAAGGGGGGAAGTATTTCCATATGTTAAATAGCTTCCTTCTAAGGAACATGACACAAATGACCAGGGGGAGGGCTACTAAAACCACATGTTAGTCCTCTCTGACAACAGCCAGGAAACTGTGTTTGTATTACAAGACTAGTGAGTAAAGCATTGCAAGACAGCAGGAGTGGGCTCCAGAAATATTTTCATGATTGTGTACAATCCTTGTTCCTAATCTCCTTCTCAGACTCACCTGGGCTGTTCTAGAAGGGGAACTGAGGCAGAAGTCTCACTGAAGGCTAAATGGCCACAGCTTACTTGTTAACAGCCACAGGCAGATGTGTCTCTGAACCAGCAAAATGTTTTCTCTATAATTGGCTAAAGCCAGTTCCTCTTTTCCTCTGTTCCCTCCCTCCAAACACACTCTGCATATTTATTCTCTGAGAGTCACCTGTTAGCTACATACATACAGCATAGCCATTTGGTCTCCAGTCAGGAACAAGCTGCTACTATTGAAGTGTGTTTTAACCAGAAATAAATATGAGTTGCTGGGCAATTGCTTAGCCTAAGAGCAAACAGGCCTGCAATAATTAACTGGAGATAGTCCTTTTATTTTTTAAAAGTTAATTCTTGGAATAGTAGGAACTCTCTTACTATTAATTTTTGGAGATAATGTTTTCTATTAGTAAACGCATCACTGTCATTTATCATGAAAACCTCTATGAAGTATGTGATTTTTACTGCGTGTGTGCAAAACAAAAAATAGAGATGTTCTAGTCAAGATTACAAAATTGAAGTTAAACATGCTTCCTGATATCTGAATTTGTTTATTCTTCCTAGAAAGAGGAGGGAACAAGTGACAAAGTAATCATATTTTCACAGTTGAAAATTTTTTGTTTAGTGGATCCACTAATTCCTCAAATATATATTGAAGATTTGCTATGTGCCAGACACAATGCTGGGTGGGGGGAATAAGTAAAAAGAGCCTGCAAACTTCCTCACACTTCTTCCTATGTCATACGGCCTTTAGTTCAAAGCTCATTAAGTGAAGGTCATGGGTCTTACTAGTCCTTATCAGTGTAGTATCTAACATGGAGTCTTGTAAATAACAATGATGGAAATAACTGCTGACACTTACTAGGCATTTATTTGCATGTTCTGTATTTACATAACTCACTTATTTAAGTGGGTGCCATTGCAATCTAGATTTCTCAGATAAACACAGAGACACTAATGGAACTCTCCCAGGGTATTGGAATCTGGTGGTCTGGTACCAAAGAATACACTCTTGATTCTGTTTCTTAAGTCAATTAATGAGTAAATTAGACAGAACAAACTTGAACTTTCTCTTGAAGGACAAAAGAAGCTCATTGAGCAGACACAGAGGGGACAGGTATTACTGGAAGAGGGAACAACACATACAAAGGTAGAGATCTGCAATACAATCATGCAATACAATAGTCACCAGCCACCTGTAGCTATTGAGTACTTGAAATGTGGCTAGTGTGAATTGAGACATGCTGTAAAGCTTATCGACTTTCAAACACTAGTATGAAAACAAATGAAAAATATCTCATTAGAAAAAGAGAACTACAAAACAGCCAGAAAACAATTAAAAGATGGCATTAGTAAATCCTCACCTATCAATAATTACTCTAAAGGTAAGTGGATTTAAATTCTCCAGTCAAAATGCACAGAGTAACTGAATGGCTTAAAAAACAGGACCCAACTATATGCTGCCTGTAAGAGACTCACTTCAGCTCTAAGGACATACATAGGCTCCAAGTGAAAGGATGGAAAAATATATCTCATGCAAGTGGAAACCAAAAGAGAACAGGGGTAGCTATACTTATATATAACAAAATAGCCTTAAAGTCCAAAACTGTAACAAGAGACAAAGAAAGTTATTATATAGTGATAAAGAGGTAATTCACCAAGAAGATATAACGATCATAAATATACATGTGCCCAACATTGAAGCACCTAAATATACTAAGCAATACTAGTAGATCTGAGGGAAAAATAGACAACAATACAATATCAATAGGAAACTAAAATACCTCACTTTCAACAACGGATAAATCATCCAGATAGAAAATCAATGAGAAAACTTTGGATTTGGACTATACTTTAAATCAAATGGACCTAGGACTTGCCTCGTGGCTCAGTGGTTAAGAAACCACGTGCCAATGCAGGGGACACTGGTTCGAGCCCTGGTCTGGGAAGAGCCCACATTCCACGGAGCAACTAAGCCTGTGTGCCACAAATACTGAGCCTGTGCTCTAGAGCCCATGAGCCACAACTATTGAGCCTGCCGTGCCACAACTACTGAAGCCCATGTACCTAGAGCTCATGCTCCACTACAGTGAGAAGCCCATGCACTGAAATGAAGAGTAGTCCCTGCTCACTGCAACTAGAGAAAGCCCGTGCAGCAACGAAGACACAATGTAGGCAAAAATTTTAAAAAATAAATAAAAATCAATCAATCAAATGGACCTAACAGACATATATATCCAACAACAGCAGAATATACATTCTTTTCAAGTGCAAATGGAACATTCTCCAGGGTAGATCATATGATATGTTACAAAACAAATCTTAGTAAATTTAAGAAGATTGAAATTAGACCAAATATCTTTTCTGACCATATTGGTGTGAAAATAGAAATCAATAATGGGAGGAAAACTGGAAAATACACAAATATGTAGAAATTAAACAGCACACTCCTTAACAACCAATGGGTCAAAGAAGATATCAAAAGAGAAATAAAAAATATCTTGAAACAAATGAAAATTGAAGCACAATACAATAAAACTTGTGGGATGCAGCCAAAGCAGCTCTAACAGGGATGTTTATAGTAATAAATGCCAACATCAAGAAAGAAGAAAGATCATAAATAAACAACCTAACTTCCACTTCAAGGAACTAGAAGAAGTAAAACAAACTAAATCCAAAATTATCAAAGGAAGGAAATAATGAAGAGCAGAGCAGAAATAAATGAATAGCAACTAGGAAGACAAAAGATCAATGAAACTGAGAGCTGGTTTTTTGAAAGGATAAGCAAAATTGACAAACTATTTGCTAGACTAAGAAAAAAAGAGAAGACTAAAATAAATAAAATCAGAAATGAAAGATGAGATGTTACAATTGATGCCACAGAAATATAAAGGATCATAAGAGACTACTGTGTACAAGTATATGGCAACAAATTTGATAATCTAGAGGAATTGAATATATTCTTTGAAACATACAACCTATCAAACTGAGTCATAAATAAATAGAAAAGCTGGACAGACCAATAATGAGTAAGGAGACTGATTCAGTAATCAAAAACTTCCCAACAAAGAAGTCCAGGGCCAGATAATTTCCCCGTGAATTCTACCAAACCTTTAAAGAAGATTAATATAAATATTTCTCAAGCTATTACCAAAGTTGAAGAGGTGGGAACACATCCAAACTAATTTTACAAGGCTAGAATTACCCAGATATCAAAGCCAGGTAAGAACACTACAAGAAAAGAAAATCACAGGCCACTATTCCTGATGAACATATGCAAAAATCCTTTACAAAATGTTATCAAACTGAACTCAATGATATATTAAAAGGATCATACACCATGATCAAGTAGGATTTATTCCTGTGTTGCAAGGATGGCACAACATACACAAATTAATAAATGTGATACACCATATAAACAAAATGAAGGGTAATATTATCATCTCAATAGATGCAGAAAAACAGTTTGACAAAATTCAACATTCTTTCATGATAAAAACTCTCAAAAAATTAGGTATAGATGTAAATTACCTCAACATAATAAAGGCCATATATGACAAGCTCACAGCTAACATCATACTCAATGATGAAAACTGAAAGCTTTTCCTCTAAGATCAGGAACAAGACAAGCATGCCCACTCCACTCTCATCACTTTTATTCAATATGGTACCAGTAATCCTAGCCAGAGCAAATAGACAAGAAAAAAATAAAACAAAAGGCATCCAAATCAGAAAGAAAAAATAAAATTTTCTTTGTAGATGACATGACAAATAACCCAATTTGGGGCCAAGGACCTGAATAGACGTTTTTCCAAAGAAGACATACAAATGGCCAATAGGTACATGAAAAGGTGCTCAATATAACTTATCATCAAGGAAATGCAAATCAAAGCCACAACAAGATATCACCTCACACCTATTAGGATGTCTACTATCAAGAAGATAGATAAGAGATAAGAAATGCCAGTGAGCTTGTGGAGAAAAGGAAACCCTTGTACACTGTTGGTATGAATATAAACTGGTACAGTTACCTTAGAAAACAGTACTGGAGACAAGGGCTTGGGTGGAGGGAGTTGATTTAGGGAGGTGAACAAACAAATGGGAGACTGCTCAACAAAGGAAATGTCACTGCTGCAGGAAAGTGGGCTCAATCTTCCCGGGGACCCTCAGAGAAACCTAGTAAGATGCTCTTAGAATTGTTCCACCAGAGAGTGAGGCAGCTGGGATATTTATCCCATTCCCATTGCATGAAGGTTGCCCGAAGGTCATCAGCTCCAACAAGGCCAGACTTTGTCTGTGCAGTGGAGCATGCTGCCTGGTACCAGAAAAAAGTCCTCAGCCTTCTAGGGAAGAAATACCAGGTGCTTGAGATGGGAAGTTGTGCACAGGAAGCTCACCAACAGGTAAACTTAGGTCAGCCAGGGCAATCTGGGTCTGTGTATCAATTCTGCTACCCACCGTCACCCTTATTTGACCAGAGGAGGAAACAGAAGCACAGAGAAGTAAAATAACTTGTTCAAGATCCCATAGCTAGAAAGTGGCAGAGTGTTCTAGGAGTTTAGAGCTTTTTGCAGCTAGGAGACCTACTCAGCATCCTAGCTGCAAAATCCACATTCTTAACTAGGATGCTATTTTACCTCTCAGATAAGGATGAAAAATAAGCCCAAGGTTACACAACTATTAATGCAATTCATACATGACATACTTATGTTTGAAACCATGGTTGACTGACCTAAAAGCCTGCACTCTTTGCAGTGCAACACACTATCTCTCAAGTTCCAGAAAATAACTATCATATTTGGTAACCCCCCTTACCCAGAGCACCTTTCTCTGAAAGCCCATAGGCTCTAGTGAAATTCCCTTTCATAATAGACTATAGCCCACCTTTAGTTTTGTAGCGTAGGCACTCTCACTGTGCTTTTTTCTGATCCAGGAGCTCTAAGATCTGAAACACAACACCATCTACTTACAGTAAACACATAACTCCTCTTTATTATTGACAATCTCTGCTATTGGCTTTCTGTTTGAGTGGTCATCTTAATAAACAAGCAATTACTGGGAAATGAATGGGTAAACAATGTATTTCTTTGTGGGGCTAATAAATCTTTGGATTCACTTTCTCAACTTTTTCTTCTACTTTATTTTTCCTATTGGCCTGAGTCTACATACAACTATGTAAGGGAAATAATGAATCCTCGATCAATTAAAGAATCAGAGGCCCTGACTTAACATTCTGTATTAAGCAGGAACTAATTGCCCGACTCCAGATGCTTTTAAAAACATATCTCAATAATCAATAGGTCAGTGACTATGTTTTAGCTGGAAAAAGAGCTTGGGCTGTGTCAGAGGACCCAAGATGCTCTACAATCTGAGTCCCAGTCAGGGAAGCTCCGGGTTCCTCCCGCCTTGTCCTGGGGAGGCTTTGTTTCCTTCATAAATGCTTTCTGAGATGACCACTCCCCCAATCAATGTCTCTTATAGACCCCTGAATACCTGGGACAGAGAAACATAAGGAGGCTTGTGGAGTTAGTAAGAAAGAGACAGAAGAGCAAAGAGACATCCAGGGCTTTTTGCACTTGAGCAAAGGCTGAAAACAAAATAATGTGAGCCAAGATGGGGGGTTTTCTCTACCCAAGAGAAAGCAGGAATCAATAACTGATGATGCTTTCATGAAGCACAATAAAAACGTTCTCCAGAATGCCTTAGGAGGGCCTCCAGAGGACACACTGAATGACCCATAGCCTCCACTGGCCCCATTACTCTCCCCACATCTTCTCCCTCTGAAGTCTTCCTGCCCTAATGGCATCCTCCTCATTTTCTAAAGAAGTTAATGTGGTTTCACCCTGCCTGAAACTCCATAGGGTGTACCTACCAAAGACAAGGAGTCTACATAGACTTGGTTCTTCCCCCTCCCAGGGCCCTACAAACTTGGGGTTTAGTCTACCCATTACCAAGACTTCCAGTATCTCCCCAGAGAGTGTACCCAGCACCCTGCTTGCCCATGATCTCTGTAGACATGATGAAAGGAAAACAGGGAGCTTATATTTGAAACTCAGAGAAAAGGAGGGCACCATTTTGTCCTGCTAAACTGCCTGGGAATTAAGAAGAGATGGGATTTCCCTCCAAGGAGTTATATCTGTGGTTCCATGGAGACTGAGTGGGAGTGACTAAATGCTTTAGTGACTAAATGCTCTCATCTTTTAAAACTCAAATGCTTATTTCCATGCAGGTGTTCTGGGTAATAAAGTCTGAATAAGAAATTGAAATTAAAGTGTGATCTATAAGCAGATTTACTATTTTAAACATAACCCTTTCAATACCTCCCATGAAGCACTTCCCATGAAAGCATTTTTTCCCTAACGAAAAGCAAGGAGAATGGGAGCCCAATGACATCCCTTGTTCTGAAGCCTCTTTGTCTTATGGTTTATTTGAGGAGGTCCAGAGAGCCACCTTTTGCTGGAAATGGAGAAAATCTCTCAGCTCTTCAGAGAAACAACTTGTTTTCTTTGGTCTCAGAAAGTCTCCCCTTCCCAGGGTCCTCTTTATACACCACAGCCAGCCTAGCACAGCATCTGGGCTGGTGGCTTTTACAGTTCCTGCACAGCATCCTTTCCATCTGGGGACACTGCATGAGAAAACTGATTTGTGCCACGGGAGCAGGTCTCAAATCAGACATGATATTCTGGGGAGAATATCATATCATATCACATCACAAGGGGAGAGCCCAAGTGAAAATGCAGCAGTGTAGCAACACTGATTTCAGTACTCACCACTGCCACCATGTCCCCAAGACCATCCCTACGAGACAGTCCCCGCCATCAGACAGCAAGTGAAAGGTCTGTTTCTTTATTTCAAGACGTGCTTAAATTCACCACGTGTTTTCCTCAGAAGTCTCGTCATCTGGAAATGGGTCCGGCTGCACACACTGTTCACACATTTCCTTTCTAACTTTTTGCTCTGGAGCTGACTTTCAGCACTTCTTGGCAGGCTGAAGGCTCTGGCTCCTCCCTTCCAGGCCCAGAGGTTTTGTTACTAACGATGAGAGTTAGCTCATATGTCTCCTCAGCTTTCTTCAAAATATGTTCATTTAATAAACACCTTCCTAATGAAAATTCTGTTTGTTTTGTGAAGCATACCAATGACTCCAAAGCATACCAATGACTGGGAAATGTCCTCTCTTTAACATGTGTCTAAGAGCTAGGAGAAAAGGCACAGCCTCCCCCAGGCTTACCAAAATAAAAGATGGTCTGATTAAGTGAGCCATTGGTTAATTCAAGAATATCTTTTGATTTCAAGCCTACAGATTGGAAAACAAAAATACAGAAAAAAAAAAAAAAGACAGCAAGTATTTATTGAGGCCTGACATTGTTCATCAATGCATCAGCCATCCTGAGACTACAGAAGTCTAAAACTTTATAATCTAGTTGCAGAAATAAGGTGGACAAAGTTAAAATATTAACAAACAATACAAAATGGTATCTAATTAAGCATAGAATGGTGCAGTGCTGGCTATAAATGCATTGAGTAAGACCAATGAGGACAGAAAAATGCAAAGAACTCGAAGGACAGAAATTTGATTTATCTGGCACATTGGCCAGAGAATATTAAGAAATTAACTTCTACACACAAATATCACAACCCTATGAAGGAGGTATTATTATCCCCATTCTTGATAGAATACACACAAAATATCAAGTATGAAAATACTATAATGCAAATGCTACTCATACAGAGGGCATCCCTGTAGCTATTGTCTTAAACCCGTCCTTGACTTACTTAATTTACTTTCAACTTGAAAATAAAGAGGGGACTTCCCTGGTGGTGCAGTGGTTATGAATCTGCCTGTCAATGCAGGAGACAGCTTCGAGCCCTGGTCCGGGAAGATCCCACAGGCCGCGGAGCAACTAAGCCTGTGAGCCACAACTACTGAAGCCCGCGCACCTAGAGCCCGTGCTCTGCAACAAAGACAAGCCACTTCAATGAGAAGCCCGTGCACTGCAACGAAGACCCAACGCAGCCATAAATAAATAATTTTTTTTAATAGCAGTGGCTCTTTTATTTATTTATTTTTGGCTGTGTTGGGTCTTCCATGCTGCGTGCAGGCTTTTCTCTAGTTGTGGCAATCGAGAGCTACTCTTCATTGTGGTGCATGGGCTTCTCACTGCAGTGGCTTCTCTTGTTGCGGAGCACGGGCTCTAGGCACGCAGGCTTCAGTAGTTGTGGCACGCGGGCTCAGTAGTTGTGGCTCGCAAGCTCTAGAGTGCAGGCTCAGTGGTTGCGGCGCACAGGCTTAGTTGCTCCACGGCATGTGGGATCTTCCTGGACGAGGGCTCAAACCTGTGTCTCCTGCATTGGCAGGCGGATTCTTAACCACTGCACCACCAGGGAAGCCCAATAAATTTATTTTTAAAAAAAGAAAGAAAATAAAGAGGCAGTAGTAGGAATTCCAACTGAACTATCTTTGACAATAATAGAAGTGATGAAAATCATGATTGTAAAAAGTTTGTACAGAATTGTTTAGGAAACTCTGAACAATTAGGTAGATAACATTTCATTGCATAAATACTAACTTTTATTTCCAGACCTAGAATCAACACTCTTTGAAAGGAACCTGATCTGAATGTAGCACATGACTGACCCAGACTTATTCGCTAAGCAGGAAATTTATAGAGAGAAAAATTAAATATTTCATTTAAATTTCATACAAGTGGAACCAGAACTCTTCAGAAGCCTGGTGTATTATTTTTCAATTAAGTTTGATAATAACTGTGAAGACCCAGGGCAATTTCTAAAGGGAAACGTGATCCTTCAGTTGAAAGGACCTGGTAAAGCAATCAGCTTTACAGAGGGAGAAATAGAAATGGAAGTAGAAATCTGAAGTTACTACTGGATCACTCAACTGATGACTAATCCTAGAGGCTGAAGGATTCATTTTTTTCCCTTTCGGATGAAGACTAGAGTTCCTCTAGGCTGAAGTACAAAGATTTAAAACTATTTTTTGTGCTAAAGCAATTGCAAGTTAAAAAATATAGCATTTGTTAACTCTCTTGCCCTCACTTCTAAATCCTCAATTTAACCTAAATTCCTTATTCCATGTTTTCTGCTCTCTCTCTCTCAACATTAGTTTATGCATTCAACTAATATTTACTGAGTAGCGACTAAGCATTAGACATTGTGCCAGGGGCAGAGAACACTCAGTGGACAGGGTGATGATGGCCAGGGACCCTGTTGTGGTCTGGTTCAGTGACCCACTGGGAACGCAGGTTCTGGCATCCCAAGATAGACTAACTGTGCCAGTTCTCTATTTAACCCATGAGTGGAGAGAGCAGGTGAGGTTCCAGCTGGAGTCTCAGTGGTGTTGAGTGCAGATTTCAGATATGTCTGCCATCCAGCAGCCCATACACAGAAAGGATGAGGAGATGAAAGGGAAGAACTCATCCTAAAGGATAAGAGAGTTGAGTAAAGTATAGAAAGTATGAATTCTTCTTCACAAGCTTATGTATGCAGGGAAAGTTCCATTATTATATCAAAAGTAAAAATCGTATCAATCTGACTCAGACCTCTGTCCTACATGGGCTGTTGGGAAACGCCAGTGAGTTATAAAGAGGTTCCTGCTTCCCACCCTAAGGGCCATGGGGAAACCCTAGGGTTGTTGAAGAGAGCTGGAAATTCAGGGAGGTTACTCCAGTTATTATAGCTGCATAATGAATGACCCCAAAACTTCATGGCTTAACACAGCCATTTTCTCTCGCTCATGATTCTGTGGTCCAGGTATTTGGGAAGGGCTAATATAGGTCATTCTTTCTTCTTCTCTCACGTGGCTGCTGTCAAATGTTGACTTGGGCTTTGGGCATCTGAAGACTCCACTGGACTGGACTTCCAAGATGCCACAGCACGTGGCTGGCAGTTGTGACAGGGAGCTCAGCAGGGATGTCCACTGGAACATCTACACGTGTCTTTCCATGTATGGAAATCACAAGGTAGTTGGGCTTTCTACATGAACTTCCCACTGAACAAGGCAACCAGGTAGAAGCCGCACAGCCTATTCTGACCTAACTCTGGATGTCAGGCAGCATCACTTCAGCCACATTTTGTTGGTTTACAGTCATATGGCCAGCCAAGATTCAAGGGGAGAGGAAATCGATCCCAATTTTTGATAGGGCATAGGCAAGGCTACATTGTAGAAGAGTGTGTAAGACAGAAGATATCATTGTGACCATCTTTGGAATATAAAATCTGCCCCTGAGGGTCACATGGCCAGAGTTCTGAAGGCAGGTGGCTCTACACTTGCATGGAAATCACTGTCAAGGCAGGAATCCTGGTGTGTAGAATCTAAAACTCCTTAGGTACAACTGGCACACCTCCTTTCCGAGATTCTCCAACCTCCCTGGAGGCATTGCCAGGGAAAAGAATGCCCCTGGAAACCACAGATCTCTATTGCTCTTCTAGCTTGGGAAATATTTCTCCCTTCTCTCAAGAGGACCCAGCATAGACTCTTCCATGGGTTGAGATTTTTGAAGAAAGTAATTCAAAAAGAAACATGCACCCCAATGTTCATTGCAGCACAATTTACAATATCCAGGGCATGGAAGCAACCTAAATGTCCATCAACAGAGGAATGGATAAAGAAGATGTGGTACATATGTACAATGGAATATTACTCAGCCATAAAAAAAGAATGAAATAATTCCATTTGCAGCAACATGGATGGACCTAGAGATTGTCATACTGAGTGAAGTAAGTCAGACAGAGAAAGACAAATATCATATGATATTGCTTACATGTGGATTCTAAAAAAATGGTACAAATGAACCTATTTACAAAACAGAAATAGAATCACAGATGTAGAAAACAAACTTATGGTTACCAGGGAGGAAAGGGGAGGCAGGAGGGATAAACTGGGAGATTGGGATTGACATATACACACTACTAAGTATAAAATAGATAACTAATAAGAACCTACTGTATTGCACAGGGAACTCTACCCAATACTCTGTGATGACCTATATGGGAACAGAATCTAAAAAAGAGTGAATATATATATATATTTATAACTGATTCACTGTGCTATACAGCAGAAACTAACACAACATTGTAAATCAACTATACCCCAATAAAAATTAATTTAAAAAATCAGGAAGAAGGTTGTTTTCATGAAACTTCTTTTCCTGCTCTGCAACCCCCTGAGACCTGGGAACACCAAGGTCTGTTTTCTTGAGATTGAGAAGGAAGGGTGGGGAGAATAACAGAAAGAATATGGTCCAGTACAAGATCCTTAGAGGGGAAGGAGATCAGAAGAACAAAATGGTGTCTGTCACTGAAAGTGGTCCTGTGGGGCAGCCCCAATTGATTCAAATTATATTCCAGATCAAGGAGAGATAATGAACTTACTGGACTCTGTGCAATATTTCTTGAACTCTTCTGAAAAATATAAGGTACCACAATATGCTTTATGCCCCAGATGATAAGGTATAAAAAAGAAGGAGGTGCAGCATTTCCACTCCTGTCCAGAGCACTGTGGCTTCCAAACTTGGTGTCCAGAGACCACAGCCTCACCTGGACATTTCAAGAGCCTGCAGGAGGAGGGAAGAGTAGTAGCCCAGCTCAATGGGGAGGTGCTACTGGTGTGTAGTGAGTAGAGGCCAGGGATGCTGCTAAACATCCTTCAGTGCTCAGATCGGCCCACAACAAAGAAATTTTTGACCCAAAATGTAAACAGCAACAAGGTTGGGAAACTGCCAGAAATCAATCCAGATTTAGAGACTTCTCCAAAGTGTTGGGGTAAATGTGTATGCTAGAGAAGTCTCTTCAGAGTTTTCTAGAAGGGACATGGGAGACCCTGAGACGTGCTCTTAGTTAGATTCCCAGGCTTCTTGGCTCAACCGTGTGTCCTGACTCTTGAAATTTTTAAAAAAGTATTTCTTAATTCAACCCCTGCCACACCATCATCTCTCCTCTCTGCCCCTTCCCTATGTGTTATGACACCAGTTTCCTCACTGCCCTCCTTCCTGAAATCCCAATGTCGGGTGTTAGCTGTTGCTTGTCTAAGCTATTTGCTACCTAGTGTACACATGATGCCAAACTCTGCTGGGTATTACTAAAAAAAGAGAGGAGCTGAAATACTTTAGGTAGCAGGTACCATCTAACTTCCCTTCCCTAAATTGTTCTTCCTGCCTCAACCAGGGAGCCCATTCCTGTCTCGCTGTCTCCTTCACTGGTCTTGGGCCCACCTCCTCCTCCAGCTCAGCCTTCTTCATACGATACCCTTATGATACCGTCTTATTTTCCTTCAGTACCAAACAACTTTAACACAAGGCAGCTTGGTCCAAGTGTGACAATACAGTAACACTCAAAGGACAATGTGAGAGTTGGTGGAAAGAGATGAATGCCACCTGGGGTGCCCTTAGCCTGCTAGGGAATAAGAAATTAAAAACTGCCTGGGAGAGCTGCATTAGCTATTTCATACTATCACAATTTGTTTTAGTAAATTATCCTTCTTAGAATACCAAATAGTCCCCTAATGGCCTGAAAGACTTGAAACACTTCCAAAGCATTAAGAGTTTTCTGTACTCAGTCACTGGGAGGTCTGGACTTGAGACCTTAGGTTGGCCAGCAGCCAGAGTGTACCAACTTAGAGCAACTTAGATTTGCAAACTCTGTAGTAACCCAAACATATTAGCCTCAGAGGTCAAGATGTGGGTTCTGCCAACATCACAAATTTGGATCTCTTGTGCACACTTAGCAAAGGTATTGCACATATATGGGGAATTTTCCCAGATGTGCCTTCTTGTTACATATTTTTTGGCTTCCTTTGTTTTTCTAGATCCATCTTCAGTTTATCAAGGTGATGCTATCACCTTCTCTTATCGAGAATTGTAAATGGCTCCCACTTGTAAAGAAGTGATGGAGCAAAGACCCTGTCTGTATAATGTCAGGGCAGTGGGTTAATCTTTCTAAATATTAATCTATGTTTCAACCCCATTCTGTACCCACCAAATTCTTTCAATTATATCCTGAGGAATTATTTCCTCCCTGTAACTGAACAGATGTGAGTCATCCACTGGGAAAACACAAACAATGGTCAGGAATAACATGAGACAGGAAGAGTCCAGAATTAGTTTTTTACTCACAGAAACGACAAAAACATCAAAGATTTTAAAGGAGACAAGAGGAGGGGTCAGGACATCAATAACAGGGAAGATAGAAATAGAGAAACTTGAATTCTTAAGGGAAATAATCTTCTTGAGTGTAGTAGGGAGCCAAGCAGAAGCATATTCAGCCCTGAATTGACCCTCTCATAGCTGTGCATGCAGGGCCACCAATCTGTCCCCACTGGGGGTCCACATGGAAATGAAGACTGTCTCAGCCTTAAGAAACCCTGCCTGGGTCCCTCTCCTGTCTTATGAGGACAACTACCAGAATATAGATCATGGGGTCATGGTGACATGAAGAGAAGATTTGCTATCTCACCAAGTCAGCACTATAAGGAAGCAATCTGAAGACTGACCTGAGACCAAGAGGCAACACACATTATTTTTTTTAATGGAGCAATACATTTTATTTATTTATTTTTATTGAGTTATAGTTGATGTACAATATTATATGTTACAGGTGCACAATATAGTGATTCACAACTTTTAAAGGTTATACTCCATTTACAGTTATAAAATATTGGTTATATTCGCTGTTTTGTCCTTGTAGCTTACTCTATACATAATAGCTTGTACCTCTTACTCCCTCACCCCTATATTGCCCCTCCCCCCTTCTCTCTCCCCACTGGTAACCACCTGTTTGTTCTTTATATCTGTGTCTGCTTTTTTGTCATATTCACTATCAGATTCCACATATAAGTGATATCATACAGTATTTGTCTTTCTCTGTCTGACTTATTTCATTTAGCATAATGTCCTCCAAGACATCCATGTTGCTGCAAATGACAAAATTTCATTCTTTTTCATGGCTGAGGAGTATTTCATTTTATATATATGTAAAATGTTACATATATATATCATATCTTCTTTATCTATTCATCTGTTAATAGATACTATTGTTACTTCCATATCTTGGCAAATGTAAATAACGTTTCTATGAACATTGGGGTGCATGTATCTTTACAAATTAGTGGTTTGGGTTTTTTCAGATATATATCCAGGAGTGGAACTTCTGGGTCATGTGGTAGTTCTAGTTTTAGTTTTTTGAGAAACCTCCATACTTTTTTCCACAGTGTCTGCACCAATTTACATTCCCACCAACAGTGTAGTAGGGCTCACTTTTTTCCACATCCTCACCAACATTTATTATTTGTGTCCTTTTTGATGATAGCCATTCTGATTGGTGTGAAGTGATATCTCATTGTGTTTTTGATGTGCATTTCCCTGAAGATTAGTGATGGTGGGCATGTTTTCATGTGCCTGTTGGCCATCTGCATTTCCTCTTTGGAAAAAATGCATATTTAGGGTTTTTCAGTTGGGTTTTTTGTTTGTTTTTGTTTTTGATGTTGAGTTGTATGAGCTGTTTATATATTTTGGATACTAAGCCCTTATCTGTTATCTCAATTTCAAATATTTTCTCCCATTCAGTAGGTTGTCTTTTCAAGTTGTCAGAGGTTTCCTTTGTTGTACAAAAGCTTTTAAGTTTAATTTGGTCCTATTTTTTTATTTTTGTTTTTATTGACTTTGCTTTAGGAGAGGGATCCAAAAAAGTATTGCTGTGATTTATGTAAAAGAATGTTCTGCCTGTGTTTTCCTCTAGGAGTTTTATGGTTTCTGGCCTTACATTTAGGTCTTTAATCCATTTTGAGTTTATTTTTGTATGGCATTAGAGAATGTTCTAATTCTATTCTTTTACATGTAGCTGTACAGTTTTCCCAGCACCATTTATTGAAAATACTTTCTCAGGACTTCCCTGGTGGTCCAGTGGTTAAGACTCCGTGCTTCCAATGCAGGGGACGTGCGTTCGATCCCTGGTCAGGGAACTAAGATCCCACATGCTGCACTGTGTGGCCAAAAAAGAAAAGAAAAAAAAAAAAAAAGACTGTCTTTTCTCCATTGTATATTCTTGCCTCCTTTGTTGTAGATTAATTGAGCATAAGTGCATGGGTTTATTTCTGGGCTCTCTATTCTGTTCCATTGATCTATGTGTCTATTTTTGTGCCAGTACTGCTGTTTCAATTACTGTAGAGTTGTAGTATAATGTGAAGTCAGGAAGCATGATACCTCCAGCTCTGTTCTTCTTCCTCAAGATTGTTTTGGCATTCAGGGTCTTTTGTTTTTCTGCACAAATTTTAAAATTATTTGTTCTAGTTCAGTGGAAAATGTCATTGGTATCTGATAGGAAATGTATTGAGTCTGTAGACTGCCTTTGGTAGTATGGTCATTTTAACAATATTAATTCTTCCAGTCCAAGAACACAGTGTATCTTTCCATCTATTTGTGTTTTCTTCATTTATTTCATCAGTGTCTCATAATTTTCTGTACAGGTCTTTTACCTCCTTAGGTAGGTTTATTCTTTTTGATGCAATGGTAAATGGGATGGTTTCCTTAATTACTCCTTCTGATACTCCATTGTTAGTGTATAGAAATGCAATGGATTTCTGTATATTAATTTTGTATCCTGCAACTTTACCAGATTCATTGAGGAGCTCTAGTAGTTTTCTGGTGGCGTCTTTAGGATTTTCTATGTATAGTATTACATCATCTGCAAACAGTGACAGTTTTACTTCTTCCTTTCCAATTTGGATTTCTTTTATTTCTTTTTCTTGTCTGATCGCTCTGGCTAGGACTTCCAATACAATGCTGAATAAAAGTAGCAAGAGTGGGCATCTTTGTTTTTTTCCTGATCTTAGAGGAAATGCTTTCAGCTTTTCACCATTGAGAATAATGTTAGCTGTGCGTTTGTTATATATGGCCTTTATTATGTTGAGGTATGTTCCCTCTATGCGCACTTTATGGAGAATTTTTGTCATAAATGGATGTTGAATTTTGTCAGAAGCTTTTTCTGCATCTATTGAGATGATCATATGGTTTTTATTCTTCAGTTGGTTAATGTGGTGTATCACAATGATTGATTTGTGGATACTGACATTAATAAACCCACAGTAGGGTGCTCGCTTAACTCTGGCTCTTAGGGGAAAGCCACAGTTCATTATTAACTCTATTTTTTTGTCTTCTCCTCTCTTCTCCCTCCTTTCTTTCCTGTCCTCTTCTTTTTTCTCTTTTCTCTTCCCTTCACCTTTCTTTAACACAGTGTAAGAAAGGAAAGGAAGGAGATTTATGTGGCTCTCTTCTGAGTTGCTCACTTGGCAATCAGTCCTTTCTGTCCTTCACCCTGCTACCTCCAACCCCGTGGCCTGTCAGTTCCCAGAATGCCTCCTTCCATAGCAGGACTCCACAAAAGGGCTGGATGAGGGGACAACACACCCACCTTCACTGTTCTGACCCCCTTTTCTCCACCAACATCACACACAGGGCTGAAGAATTGAACTAACAAGGGAATTACAGAACAGTATCCTAATTAAGGCTTTTCTGTCGGTCAAAAGAAAACAGCACCCAAGAAGTCAAAACTTCACAAAGAGCTTCCATGGATACTTCCAGTTCCTAACTTTGCTATTTTGTACCTTTTTACAAAAGTAACTTTTTCTAATCCTCATGTGAATTTCCACTAACATTATAGAAAACCTCACCCCCTACCCAAAGCAATCAATTTTTCCAGTGGCCTCACAGAGGTACAGTTCCTCAATGCTCAAATATTTATGTTAGCGTAAACTATGAGGTTTCCAGCAGAACAGAGAACAAATGTATATTCAGTGTTTGGTGGGTAGAAGTACCCAAAGCACCATGCTCTTCCAAGTCTTTCCACCATATGAGCTGCAGCTTTGCTTCTGCATTCTTCTGATTGCCGAAGAAGTAACTGTTAAGTCAATCAAACAGACCAAAACGCACACACACACGCACACACACACACACACACACACACAGACACACACTCAGACCTGCTGGTGCTGAAAACAGCCTGTCACTGAGAGAGACACTTCACAATTGTCCTTCCCTTAGCTGACCAAAGATGCTGCCAAAACTTTGAAATAGCTCTTTTAAGGAATGCAATCATGTTCTTAGTCAAGGGCCATCTTCCTCCCCAGTCTGGGGAAGAAGGGAGGAGTAGAAGTGACTTTCATTCTTCCAGTTACACTAACACTAACAAATGCCCATCATAGCATTTCCGTATCCTTGCTACTGAAAATACAGGACAACACGAAAAGAATTTTTCTCTCTTTTATTGGAGAAACCTCTCTTATAGCTGGAGTTCTCCCCAACCAGCTGGGTTCAAAGGATTTTGGGGAGAAAATCAACCTGCACCAGGAGCAAAATGCTTGAGATCTGCTGCCTACTGAACTCAGCTTTGTCCTCGTCTCTCACAAAATCAACTTGGGAGCCTGATCCTTTCCTCCCATCACCAGATGTCAGGTGCCCCCTTCTATTCCACTCATACCTCATCATGACACTATATTTCTCCTCAAGACCCACAGAACTCTTTTTTCGAAGGTTTCCTGTGCAAGAAGGTAGCAGGAGTCACAGCACCTAAAGGTACACAGAAAGTTCTGTTGGAAGGAAACTTTCTTTTAAGGAGAGTATGAAACATTAGGAAAAGATTAGTCTTTGAAACCGAAGAGATTTGAGTTTAAATTCTGGCTTTTCTAATTACACGGGATATAACCTTGGATTAGGCTCATTATAGAATGTTGGAAAACAGGAATAATACATATCTCAAAAGATGTGGGTCATAAGTGACTTTGCATCTGTAAAGAACTCCAACCTGTGCACATAATAGTGGGACAGACATGAACCTCCCTCACAACACTTGGTTGCAAGAAATGTCATGGTTGAAAGAAATGTCATTGATTTTTCAAAACTAATAAATCTGATCCTATGTCCCTACTCACCAGGGGTTGAAAAATTCAATCTCAGGTTCTATTATAAGTAACATTTGGACTAAGCTAAATCTTCTATTGCCACAATAGAAAGTTAATAAATAATGTCTAAAATTAATGAGAGCTAGCTTATAGTGCTGCTTCTATTGATATAAAATAGCATATTATATGGAAACATTGGTGTAAATTGTGGAAGAAATAGAAGCAGAGTGGTGCCTTTAGGGAAAAAAATGACATGGTGATAATCAAGTAAGACAGAGAATAGTTTTTTATTGTTATGAACTATGTGTATAAATCTATCATATAATAAAATTAGCTATAAAAGAGACACCCATGTACTAGTTTTCATACGTACAGAAGTTCCTTTATGTCTATTTTCTCAACTCAGAGTCAAAAAATCCTAATGGTTTGAAAGCTCCTAAATGCATTTTTGTACAAAACAATTTGCAGTTAGGCAAATATACAGAAACAAATAATGCCACGACATAAACATTGTCCATGATTTCCCTGCCTGAAAAATATTTTCTTAAGTGTTTCCCGAACATTATTCACACCCTTTTCCAAATTCTACCATTAATCCATCATGAGTCATTAGACCAGTTGCTTCACTTCTATGAGCCTTAGAGTCCTTACCTATAATGTTAGACAGTTTTAAAAGATTCCTTCCAACATCAGATATTATTTCCATCTTTGTCATTGGCTATCAGAATGGAGATTTAATGATTTCTGAAGAGCTTTCCAGATTAAAAGTGCTGAGAGCTGAGAAGAAGAGTCAACTCAGAATAGAGTTTGTGTTTGCCTCTCTTTTGCAACAGCTGTTCTTCTTGTATGCAGTTCCATGACCTTCTGTTCTCATTTTCTATATCCCTGTAATATAAAACAGTCCCTATTTCAGGACCTGTTGAAATCTTTTCCTGCCTTGCTCCTGGATCTCAAGAAAAGAGAGACACAACATGCACCCCATGGGATCTACAGATGCTCACAGGACATAAACGGAGTCCCTAACACAGAAACAAGTAGTGTACATAAAGAAACCACTTGAGGTTGGACATTTTCAAATTTGGGGGGGAGAACTAAGAGCCACATCTAAGGCTGCATTTGATACTTATGTTCTTTACTGACATCATATTGGAGAACTTGAAAACCCTCAGTATTTACAAAGTCAGTAAATACTAAAATTCACTATTCTAAAGAATTCAACGTAAAGAAAGCTAAGGTTTCCTTTACATTGAATTACATATTTTCAAAGGTTAGCTCTTCTGAATTCAAAAATTATTCTGAAGACAAGACTAATGGAGGGTATGGTTTATCTTAGGATAGGCTCAAATGTTTTAAAACAATCATGAAACTACTGAAAATAAAGTATGTTTCTGTTTAAAATCTTGTAAGCCTTGTTTTCAACTAGATCTCCTTAGATGACAAATATTCTGTTGCTATAGTAAATCTCATCCTTAAGTAATTCTTTCATTTTCAGGTTTACTCCAAGCTCCCAGCTATGCAGTTATAAAACCATTCACATCAGATGGAAAAGACCTATTTGCTTATCTGGGGTCTCCCTTTCTCTCCCCACCTATCACACAGGTTTCTTCCCTAAGACATCTTCTCCAGTGATTTGTACAACTTTGCAATAACTCAAGAAATGGCGCATCTTTGGTTTCTTTTAAAAGAATATGCCACAGGGGCTTCCCTGGTGGCGCAGTGGTTGAGAGTCCGCCTGCCGATGCAGGGGACACGGGTTCGTGCCCCGGTCTGGGAGGATCCTACATGCCGCGGAGCGGCTAGGCCCGTGAGCCATGGCCGCTGAGCCTTCACGTCCGGAGCCTGCGCGTCCGGAGCCTGTGCTCCGCGACGGGGAGAGGCCACAGCAGTGAGAGGCCTGCATACCGCAAAAAAAAAAAGAATATACCACAACTTTTGAACATTGCAATTAATCTTAATTTCCTCCCTAAACCCCTCCTTTCTCATTAGGCTCACCTCCCACCAGGAAGCCCCGCACACAGTCTACCTTTGCTTGGCAATGTCATCTTTAGCTTTGTTTTAAATGGTTTTTTGTTTACTTGTTTTTAAGGCATTTAACTCCAGTGCTTTCAACATCATGTAGGCTGGAGTGTCCAGGATGCTGTCATCACTCACATGTCCAGAACCAGAGAGCTTCCCACTGAGATCTCCCTCCCCACGTGCCCCTCATCCTCCAGGGCCCCTTCGCATGGCCTCTCGTTCTGATGGGACAGTCAGACTTCTTATGTACAGACTGACTTCTAAGACCACAAAAGCAGAGGCTGTCAGGGCTTCCCAAGGCTTCGGTGGTGTCACTTAGCCCATGTTCTATTGCTTAAAAGGGAGGCACAGGGCCAGTCCAAGCCACCCTGGAAGGGGATTGCATGAGAGTATTAAAGTGGAGGCAGAGTTCACTGGGGGCCATCTTTGGAGACCAGCTGTCACCTACAGCAATCTTAGGTGACTTGATCAAGTCATGCATTTAGTCAGTGGCTGAACCAGAATTCAAGCAACCTGTTTTCTTCACTCTCTTTTCCCTTTTTATTTTTTTTTAATTGGGGTATAGTTGTTTTACAATGTTGTGTTAGTTTCTACTGTACAGCAAAATGAAGTAGAGTTCCCTGTGCTACAGCATGTTCTCATTAGTTATCTATTTTATACATATTAATTTATATACATCAATCCCAATCTCCCGATTCATCCCACCCCTTCTTTCCCCCTTGGTGTCCATATGTTTGTTCTCTACATCTATGTCTCTATTTCTGCCCTGAAAACAGGTCCATCTGTACCATTTTTCTAGATTCCACATATATGCATTAATATACGATATTTGTTTTTCTCTTTCTGAATTACTTCACTCTGAATGACAATCTCTAAGTTCATGCATGCTCTACAAATGACCCAATTTCGCTCCTTTTTATGGCTGAGTAATATTCCATTGTATATATGTACCACATCTTCTTTATCCATTTATCTGTTGATGGGCATTTAGGTTGTTTCCATGACCTGGCTATTGTAAGCAGTGCTGCAATGAACACTGAGGTACATGTGTCTTTTTGAATTATGGTTTTCTCTGAGTATATGCCCAGTAGTGGGATTGCTGGGTCATATGGTAATTTTATTTTTAGTTTTTTAAGGAACCTCCATACTGTTCTCCATAGTGGCTGTGTCGATTTACATTCCTACCAACTGTGCAAGAGGATTCCCTTTTCTCCACACCCTAACTCAAACAGTGCCAAAGTATTTTGTTGAATCCAAAGTACTAATCACATGAAGCTCAGTGACTAAAAAAATTTTTAACAACAGAACATTTTTTAAAAAAATTAATTCCCCACACCACCCATTTGGTCCCCTTCTCCTCTCCAAGCCAGAGCCCTCCTGCAATGTGCTTGTTTTCTTCAATTCTGATGTATATATATTCATGTCCAAAAATGCTGATTAAGCAGGGCTCATAGCTCAGAGATAAGTTCTAGACACTGTCACCAGCATTGCAAAGAGCTGCTGTTAAGATATACTATCTAAAACATGGAAATAAGGCAAAGGGGGAGGAATCATGTCCTTTCAATGTCATACCAGGACATGGCTTAATAAGCTGACCAAAAGATTCTTCAGTTATCCAGGAGAACTTACCTGTGTTTGATTTTGTTGTCTAGTAATTAGGTCCTGTGAAGTTTCATAACTTACAGATTTCTGTCCAAGAAAACTATTAATGATTTCTGTTTGTGATATAAAATAACCCCAAAGATTTGGCTTTATTTGTCCTGTGGGGTATCAATAAGTCTTGTATTTAACCTGGCAATTCATTCTAACATTTTTTAAATGCATGTAAATACTCAGTTCCTCAAATTCTCCTTGAATCAGCTTATTTCTTACTGGCTTCCTAACTAATGAGTTGAGTAAATCTTTGATACAAGCTTCCTCTATATTTCTATGAGAGTTAGATTTTCAACTTTCCAAAAATTACACAAAGACTCCAGTGGAACTTCCTGGGGGTAAGAAACTGAGGGCAGCAGGGGCTGACACGGGCCCTGGACCATCATTGTCATCTATGCAGAGCTGGTTAACTCAGCCCACAGAACTGAATATCTTATTTGGCAGTAAAATTTTTAAGGATTATTCATGGGAGCTCACTTTACAGTGCTCAGGGTTTTTTTTTCTGGGATTCAAGCAGCTCATGAGGAAAATCCGAAGCACTAAAATTCAGACAGGATTTTACCACCTGGAAAGATGACAAGTGGGGAAAGGAGAAGAGGCAGCCAGCAGAAATTTCTGGAGAAAGACCACCATCTCTGCCAATTCAACACTGGAATTTTTAGCTTTTGCTTGAAGAAGTTAACAATCCCTATGCACCCATATCACGTGTAAGAATTTCCACCTATACCCAGTGTATGTTCTTCTGTGGCTCTGCTCATCTAGGGGATCCAGCATTCTGTCTGCATCACATTATCCGATGTGCGTTTCTTCATAAGTTCACACAGTAGACAAAATCTCAGGTCAAAAATGCAGGGATATAAGAAATGTGATGTGCTATATTCTTCTTTACCTGAACTTTATTTCCATTTTGAGTTTCCACTGGGCCGTCTGCTGGAAATGTAATCGAATTCAATTCACAGCCAGTTCTGACCCTACCACTACGGGTACAGGTACAGTCCAAAAGGATGTGAGAATGCTGGGACGCTCTACATGGATGGACTGGACGTGGTCTCTCTGCTCTGGCATACATTAGGCTGAGTATGGCTGCTGCCACTGCATCTCTCACTTCCAGCTTCTGGTCTACCCCAGGTCTGACTACCCCTCAGCTGAATACTGGGCTCTTTGAATTCTGCAGAAGATATGTTTCTGCTCCCACCCTTTCCAGGGAGTCTGAAGCTAGATGCCTCTGGCCCTCTCTATCTAGATGTGCTGGACAGCCATTTCTACTCTATGGCTCTCTTCGTTTAAGACAAAGTATCTACAACTTTAAAATAAGACAAAAACATGGTTGGGAGTTCTTTAAAATTAATTGTGGAGCATCATCGAACAAGCCTTCTTATGGGTCACCTGAGGAGGCTCAAGGCAAAGTTTCTCAACGTTTTTGTTTTTTTAAATTTCCCTCCAAGGAGAAAATTTTAATTACATTCCAATTTAATTTTAATTAATTAACTTAAGCTAGTTAATTTAATTAATAATCAGACGCAAGAGGGAGGAGATATGGGGATATATGTATATGTATAGCTGATTCACTTTGTTAGAAAGCAGAAACTAACACACCATTGTAAAGCAATTATACTCCAATAAAGATGTTAAAAAAATAATCAATTGATTTCATTAATTGCTCTGATTTACCCCTGATGAGAGAACGTAAATAGACTACATGTTGTTTAACTTTAAAAGTCATTGCTACCTGACTTGCTGGAGGTCTTTCACAGATTTTTGAAGAGACTCCAGGCAGGAGACGTGACAGAGGGGTGAATCTTGGGAGACCCAGAGAAGTCCCCATCTGATACAGTAAGTCAGGGTATCAGTTCCTCTGGTAACACTTTTTCTAACCTATGTTAGCCAAACGAGAGCATTGGAGGTGGAAAATACACTTTCTCTCTCAGACTTTGCTCAGTTGCCTCTTTGAGTTTATTCACAAGAAATGGGTGGGCAATATAAAGGATTGTTTGTCAAATATTTCTACTCCTTTCTTTACCACTCAGAAAATAAACAATAGGAAGCCAATTTGTGACATCCTCAAAGCTTATCTTTGCTAATCATGGGGTCTTTTCCTTTACTCCCTGCGTTTTCTCTTTCTACCTCCTCTCTAAAATAGCTTCAGCTCATCTTCATCCTTCTGCACAATAGCCTACCCTCATAAAAACATCTGGGGTTACTTATACGTTGATGAGACTCCAAATCTATGTGTTACCTTTTCCAGTGTTTTAGGTCCTGACTCTAACTGTGAAAGCTTTTGCAGCCAGTGCAGAGTATTCCAAGCCTCAGTGATTGGGTGAGAAAAAGAAAAAAGTCGAAGTACCAGTGATGGTAAAACTATATCAAGTGGTCTCACATATGTAAGACAGGTGATCCAAAATGAGAGGAGGCATGGGAGTCAAAATAATTTTGGAGAAATAATGACTAATTTTTTTTCCCAAATTTGATGAAAAATACCAGCAGACAGACCCAAGAAGCTTAACAAATCCTAAGCAAATCATATTCAACTTGTTGAAAACCAAAGACAGAGAGAAAAATCTTAAAAGCAACCAGAAAATAAAGACATGTTCTCTAAAGAGGAACAATGAGAAGAAGGAGAGCAGACAGCTCATCCATAGCAGTACAAGCCAGAAGAAAATGACAAGACATCTTTCAAGTGCTAGGGGGAAAAAGAGAGTCTGTTGACCTAGAATTCTATATCAAGTGAAAATATTCTCTAAAAATAATAGGGAAAAATGACAAAAACAATTGCCAAGAGAATTTTCCCCAGCAGAAAGAAATATGAGAGAAAACTCTTTGTGCTGAAGGGAAATGATATCAGATAGAAACAGTAACAGAAATGAAGAAATGAAGCATGTCAGGAAGTATGTATATGCAGGTAAACAGAAAGTATTTTTCTCATTTCTTTTTTTATATTTATTTATTTATTTTTGGCTGCATTGGGTCTTCATTGCTGTGCATGGGCTTTCTTCTAGTTGCGGTGAGTGGGGGCTGCTCTTCATTGCAGTGGCTTCTCCTTTTGCACGGGCTCTAGGCATGTGGGCTTAAGTAGTGTGGCACGTGGGCTCAGCAGTTGTGGCTCATGAGTTCTAGAGCACAGGCTCAGTAGTTGTGGCACACAGGTTTAGTTGTTCAGCAACATGTGGGGTTTTCCTGGACCAGGGCTCGAATCTGTGTCCCCTGCATTGGCAGGTGGATTCTTAACCACTGTGCCACCAGGGAAGCCTTCATTTCTTTTTTAAAAATACAATTTACTATTCAAAGTACATAAAAATGTACTGTGGGGTTTATAAAAATGCAGAGGTAAAATGAAAGACAATAATAGTACTAAGAATGGGAGAGATCATTTAAAATATGCTATAAGTTTTTTATATTATACTTAAAGAAGTATAATATTAATTCAAGGAAGACTATGGTAATATAAGGACACATACTGCAATCCCTATGGCAATCACTAAAATAACTAAAAACCAATGGATGAGTTAAGATGGAATAAGTTTTTCAAATCCTTGGTTAAGGATTTGAAAAGAGGAACAAAGAACAGACAAGGCAGTGGTGGTCTTAAATTCAAACATATCAATAATTACTTCAACTGTGAGTGGACTAAAACTACAATTAAAAGGTAAAGATCGTCAAACTAGACAAGTAGGAAACACACATTATATGCTGCTTTCAAGAAATGGCCTTCAAGTATAGACACAGCTTAAAAAATAAAAGATTGGGAAAATTATACCATGCAAACAACTAATCAGAAGAAAATTGTAGGGGTTACATTAATATCACAAGAAGTAGAATTCATGATAAGGAGTATTACCAGAGATAATGGTAGGCATTTCATAACGATGCAATAAACAATTTATTAAGAAAACATAATAATCCTAAATGTGCATGCATCTAATACAAAGCTTCAAAATAATGCAAAAACTGACAGAGCTACAGGAGAAAAAGACAAATTCCAATTAAAATTGGAGATTTTAGCATTTCTTTTCCAGTAATTGATTAAAACATATATATTAAAGATTGTTTTCCAACCAGAGCCCGGCAGAATGACTCCCACAAAGAAGGGTGGAGAGAAGAAGAAAGGCCGGTCCGCCATCAATGAGGTGGTGACCAGAGAATACACTATCGACATTTACAAGAGCATCCATGGAGTGGGTTTCAAGAAACGTGTCCCTCAGGCACTCAAAGAAATCCTGAAATTTGCCATGAAGGAGATGAGAACTCCAGATGTACGCATTGACACCAAACTTAGCAAAGCAGTCTGGGCCAAAGGAATAAGGAATGTCCCATCTCATGCCCATGTGCAGAAAACGTAATGAACATGAAGATTCACCAAACGAGCTCTATACCTTGGTTACCTATATACCTGTCACCACTTTCAAAAGTCTACAGCCACTTAATGTGGATGAGAACTAACTGCTGATTGTCAAATAAAGTTATAGAACCACAAAAAGTTAAAAATGAACAAATATATATAAGACTTGAACAATGCTATTAGCCAATTTTAAACTTATTGACATTTATAGAACACTACACCTAACAACTGTGGAATTCACATATTTTCCAAGTGTATGTGGAATATACATGAGATAGATCAGCCGCTGAGCCATGAAAGGTCTCAATCCATTTTAAAGAACTGAATTCATACAAAGCATATTCTCTAAAAATAACAAAACAAATGATGTATGAAGTACATACATACAAATGATGTATGAACAAATGAAGTATGATCTTTCACACAACAAGTCAATAACAAAAAGACATCAGGAAGATCCCTAAACATTTGGAAGCTTACCAACAAACTTCTAAATAGCCCATGGATCAAAAAAGAAATTCCAAAGGAAATTAGAAAATATTTTGAACTGAATGATAATGGAAGCAAAATACATCAAAACTTTATGGAATGCAGCTAAAGCAATGCTTAAAGGGAAATACCTAGAAAAGACAAAAGAAAGATTTAAAAGCACTGATCTAAACTTTCATCTTAAGAAGCTAGTAAAAGAAGAGGAAATTAAAGCAAAAGGAACGAAACAATAAAATAGAAGCAAAGTAGAAATAGTGAAATAAAAAATAGACAAATGATAGAAAATCAACAAAACTGAGAATAGGTCTCTTGATAGGATTAATAAAATACAAGTCTCTATCTAGATTTATCAATAAAAAACAGAGAAAATACAACTTACAAATTTCACTCATGAAAGAGAGTACATCGTTCCAGATTCCACAGACATTTTAAAAAATAGTAAAAACAATTGTGAACAACTGTATGCCAATAAATTTGACAAATTAGTTAAATGAACAAATTCCTTGAAAGACACAATTTACTAAAATTAAATAAGGAATTTAAAATTAAAAACAGAATACCATTTATACTAGGACAAAGAAATGAAATAGACATGAATCTAACAAAATATTATAAGATTCTATGTACAGATAACTATACAGCATTGATGAAAGAAATCAAAGAAGATATAAATAAATGGAAATATATCCTACGTTCATGGATTGGAAGACATAATATTGTTAAAATTCAATTCTTACCAAATTATCTATAATTCAACATGATCCCAACCAAATCTCTGTAAATTATTTGGTAGATACTGACAAACTGGTTCTAAAGTTTGTATGGAAAGGCAAAAGACCTAGAATAACCAACATAATATTGAAAAAGAAAAATAAAACTGGAGGACTGACACTACCTGATATCAAGTCTTATTATAAGAGACAGCAATCAAGATAGCATTCTATTCTCAAAATAATAGACACATAGATCAATACAACAGAATAGAGAGCCTAGAAACAGGCTGCCATAATATAGTCAGGTGATCTTTGACAAATGAGCAAAGGCAATTGTTTGGAGAACAGATAATCTTCTCAACAAATGGTGCTACAAAAATTAGATGTCCATATGTAAAAACTGTAAAATTAGACAGACTTCACGTTTCACAAAATAAAATTACTCAACTTAGATCATAGATCTAACTGTAAAATGCAAAGCCATAAAACTTCTAGAAGATGGAAAAATATATGTGACCTTAGTTTTATATACAACATCAAAAGCACAATCCATGAAAGAAAAAAAGTGGTTAAGTAAATTTTATTAAAATTCAAAACTGTCACTCCATGAAAGATACTATTTAGATAATGAAAGGACAAAACTTTGAAAAAATATTGTGACAAATATTTGCAAACACATATCTGATAAGAACTCATATCCAAAATAATCAAAGAACTCCTAAATCTCAACAACAAGAGAACAAACAATACAATTAAAAAAGGGCAAAAGATCTGAACAGAAACTTCACCCAAGATATACGGCTGGTAAATAAAGTATGTGAAAAACAGTTCAACATCATTCGTAATTAGGAATTGCAACTTAAAACAACGAGATACAATTACACATCTATTAAAAAGGCTAAAACAAAATTTAAAAAACCATATTAATTGCTGGCAAGGATGTAGAGCAACAGGAACTCACATTCATTGCTGGTAAGAATTCAAAATAGCTACTTTGGAAAACAGCTTGGCAGTTTCTTTCAAAGATAAACATAATCTAACCATGAATTCCAGCAATCACACTCCTAGTTATTTACCTAATTGATTTGAAAATTTATAGCCACACAAAAACCAGCATGTGAATGTTTGTAGCGGCGTTATTCATACTTTACAAAAATTGGAAACAACCAAGATGTCCTTCAATAGGGAATGGATAAACAAGCTAGTACATCCAAGTAACGGACTACTATTTAGCAATAAAAAAGAATAAGTTATCGAGCTATGCAAAGGCATAGATGAATCTTAAATGCTTATTGCTAAGTGAAAGGAAATAGCCTGAAAAGGCTATATATTTTATGATTCTATTTCTAGGACATTCTGGAAAAGACAAAACTACAGAGACAGTAAATAGATCAGTGGTTGCCAGGTTTCCTGGAAGGGAGGGGGGTAAGAGAGGGCTGAATACATAAAATACAGGGAATTTTTAGGCTGGTGAAACTACTCCATATGATATTGCAATGACAGATACATGGCTCTATGAACTTGTTAAAATACATAGAGCTTTATAGTATAAAGAGTGAGTCTTAATATATGAAAATATTTTTAAAAAATCATTTACGTTGTCAGAGGATACCAGGATGGAATACCAAATGCGACAAAATAATCCGTGTTAAAAATGTATGAAACATAAAGCAATTATACTCCAATAAAGATGTAAAAAAAAAAAAATGTATGAAACAACCTCACCTAAAGGAGAAATTGCTGACCTAAGTCACTTTGGAAAAGAGTAGTGTCTTTAAGACACAAAAGGCAAAAGAACTGTACATCAGGACTGTACTCTAGTAGACAAGGTTGTTTCTCATGAGGATATGGGTTAACAATGCTGAAAGTACTATACATGTGTACTGGGTTAGACAGTTAAGTAAATGCTCGGCAGACGGTGGGAGCCAGGTTTATCCCTGTTAGAGTGGGAGGTTATGGACAAACGAGGGAAGAAGAATAGATTGGTCCATGTGTCAGTCAATTAGAGTTGCTGACATCAATAGGAACTCATGTTTAGTTTAAAATAGATATAGATGTTTACATTAAAAATATTTGCAGATACGTGTATATACATAAGTATATATACATATATATATATATATATTGCCTTGCTCTGTCAGGTGAGAGGTCCTAGAAGCAACAACATTGAGCACTCAGTAGGAATGGGTACCCTTCCTGTCCCCCAAAGTCCCCCACTTCACCTATCCACTTAATTCTTCAAGACACGCAACAGACTAAGTGCCCAGCCCTTTGATCTCTAAGTACCCTGTGCACCTCATTTTCTCCCTTCCCATGTTCTGAGATGATCTGCTAACATTTTCTTTTTTTCACCCACTCAACATGAAGTTGCTCACTGTCTGGGAACTATGTCTCACTGTCTTGCATCATCTCTGTACACACTTGCTAACATTATATTCATGGTAGGAGAGATTGTATTCAACTCCTAATTCTTATGTACCTTTCAAGATTCTCAGTCTAAGTCTGAGCAGTTTTCTCAGTCTAAGTCTGAGCAGTTAACCAAGTTTCTCTTCTCTAGACCATGTGGATTTGCTTTTCTTCTTACGAATTTAATAAAATCAAAGGAAGTAATGCCAACAAACTGCCACTTAAGGAAGAAGAGATGTATTGCCTTTAACCATAAAAACACTTCTTCCAACAAGAATACTGAGCATCGTCAAAGCTTAGGTCCCAGTATTGGCAGATTCAGAGCCACTCCAAGTTCCTGCTGCTTCCTGCTTTTGCTATACAATCACTGAAAGCCCAAGACCCATCTGGTAGAGCACAGCCAAACTGGGATTTCAAGGTGTTTTGCTGAGATGGGGAGGGGAGAAAACTCATCCTTGATCTTAATTCTTTGAATTAAGCAATGATTTCTTTGAATTAACCAGTTTTTGTGGTTTCAGAAGAATCAAAAGGCTGCCGTTCCAAAGACACCTGGACCCTTATATTTATTAATCTGCATGGACCTCTGATAAATTGTTCCTCCAATTCTTAGAAAGCAAGAGGGGAATGGAAGTTAGGAAGTTACTTCCAATTAACACAAAACATAGAAGAATCCAGAAGAGTAATACTTCTCTGCTCTTGTTCTTTTACCAAAACACCACCCCTACATCTCTGAGCTGAGAATAACAGCCATTTTCCTGCTTACAGAAATTGGCAGACTAACATCCTAGGCAATTAGAAGGACAGGTATGAAGTGTATGTATATGTGTATCAAGCATCTGAAATCACCCTCAGAGACAACTATGAACATAGATGGGACCCTTTCTAAATATATGTTCAATGCACAAATAAACAAAATGAATTAATTTTATTGATTAAGTTTAACAAGGAGGAGCCTGGCCAGACAGGAGTGAGGAATGCATTTTAGGGCAGAATGAGAAAAAAACTTTAGAGAGGAAAATATATATTGATTGACTTAAGAGAGGCTGGATGTTAAGTAGACGTAGTGAATTTTGGCAAGAAAAGTATACACGGATTCTGTGAAACTAGAAGAACAGAGCATCAGCCTGCAGTATTTCTTCCAAAAGAATTGTAAGGCCTTTAGAGTACCAAGGTGGCCCTAAACTACAGAATGATTTAGCTACAGGGAGAAGCATATGCACAAATCAAGCTTTGATACAGTGAAATGAAGTTTTCATAGAATCTGACATATTATGATACAGAAGTGTTCTGAGAGAACAAACAAATACCTTCTTTCATGGGCCAAGGGTTATCACTCTTGGCTGTACCTTAGAATCCCCTAAGTCTTTTTTTTTAAGTGTCTTACACAAACTCTACCCCCAATATTTGTATTTAATTGTTCTGGATTGGTGCCCAGGCAACATTAATTTTTATAAATGCCCCCAGGTAATTCTTATTTGCAATCAGGGTGGAGGAATGTTAATCTACACACTGCAGATGTGAAGGATATGTCTTTCCCAGGAGTACAGCACCAATGAGAGATAGACCACAGCCAGATCTTTCCCTGACTCATTTTATTTTCAGTCTTGTACTTTATACTTTGTAGCTTCATGTTTCCATTGTGAGCATACAGGTATTAGGTTACTGGGCTGCCATTTGCACGCTAGCCTGGGACCCCACAAACATTAGGGATGGCCCAAACCTCAGTCACGTTCTAGAGGGAACTGCACACCTCCTTGCACCTCACAAGAGCCATTTGCAGTCAAAGTCATTTTCAGAAGCAGAGAGGGAGAGATCTGAAGTGAATCTGGAGATAGAATATCAGGCAATTCGACCCAGGTCTGGACCTTCCCAACCTCATCCAAGGCCTTTTCTGAGGTTATTTTCTCTGGGCTTCCTAGAATGACAAGCTCCAGCCACTTCCAGAGAGGGAAGCAGATTCAAAGAGTCTTAGCCAATCCAGGGCAACAGAAATTCTGGGCCACCCCATGTGCCCCTGTCCCCCGCCAGCCATCTCTGACTAGGACTCAGAATCCCCAAATAGTCCTCTTCATCCCCATTGGCTAGGTTGGTGTGTGCCATTTTTCTGGGCCTTAATTTTCTTGCCTGTGAAAGGGGAGACTCCTGCCACCTTTCCAAGGCACTCAAGGATGGAGAAGTTTTCCTGGGTCCATTTTTGCAGCCTAACCAAGAACTTCTCTGTGTGGAGGCAGACAAATGGGCTCAAGAGTGGTTCTGACCCTCTGTGCACAGAGGTCATAGATCACATGGCCATGGGATCCATGAATCCTGAACATGTCATGTGATCACTTCAGTCCTTACTGGAGCACTAAGGCTGCACATCTGATGTGCTGTAATAGGGAAGAACAAATCTGACTCCATAATGGGTCTGTTTCTTTTACTTTAATATTTGCCTTTTATTGTTTTGCTACAAGTTAAGAATGTTGCCTATAGCCTGAAATATACAGGATAGCCCATTCTCAAGGACCTGACCTTTAAAGGTATAAGATTTTTCCATTCATATAGAGATAAAAAGTTGCAAAACAAAGAATAATTGTCTTGTTGGAGGTTTACAGGAACATTGTGACCTGACCTAGGTGGAAAGCTACAAGTATAAAGGATTCCAACACCAAGAAATTTGTAGCAACCAACCACACCCCTTCCCCTTTTTAGTATAAAAGAAGCCTGAATTCGAACTGAGGTAAGATGGTTCTTTGGGACACTAGTACACCATCTTCTCCGTCTGCTGGCTTTCAGAATAAAGTTGCTATTCCTTGCCCCCAACAACTCATCTCTCAATTTATTGACCTTCCGTGCTGCAAGCAGTATGAACTTGAACTTGAACTTGGTAACAGTGTGAGGGCCCTGGCCCACAGAAAGGCTGAATTGGGGGCAGAGACTTCCTTTTTGCTGTGGCCCCACTACTCTCTCATCTTGCTGTTCTCTCTCACCCTCAACAGTCCTAGTTTCCCTTGGCCACACTTTTAAGTTTGTTTTCAGTACAGGGGTGGCAACTGTACTCTTTTCCTTAGCCACCGATGGTTCTACTCCCGAGACAATAGGAAGTATGAGAGGAAGTGTGCTGACAAGGCTCCAGGAAGTGAGGCACAAAACTTCCCATCCCCTAGTCCTCCCTCTTCCACGGCTTCCCAAAACCCCACCCAAAAGAGCTTGAATATTTATCTAACTGTATGTTAGATTGTCATCAAATGAGAATGTGTTTTAAAATCCTGGATATTTGTACATGTTTATTTCATTTGAGTTTTTTCAAAGTAAATTTCCTCTTTCTGAAAATATTCATAGGTTTAATTTGAAAAATATTCAACTTTCAAGAGATTTCTTGAGAATCTTTAAATCTTTTTTAAGTTCAAGTTTCAGAGTAAAAAAGAAAACCATGTGATGGCAACTAAATCCATTGAGAAAAACAAAACAAATATCTCATTGAAGTGTAAATAGAAGGTAATTTAAACCATATTTCACAGATACTAGATACCATAAATCCTTGTCTGACCCATTCACAAATAATTTTTCAGATAACAAACAGCTGACTTTTATATGTAAAATCCCCAAATCCCTATTTTATTCTTATAGTTTACATAGATTGAGCAAGGGTGACTGCCTGATAATGCCATGGAATTTCCCTTAATTTTTGTGCACTTTCATTTCTAGTCCTGTCATCAAAAGAAACCAGACAAAGCTCTTTGGCTCTGGAGCAGATTAAGAGAAGATTTTCTCTCTCTTTTTCTTCCATTACATTTCCCTTTGCCCTACCGTGGTCAATGAATGGGAAGTTATCTTTAGAATATCTTACTTGAGGTTCCATAACCTAGTTGCAGTTTACATCATTAAGTCTGCCTGCAAAAACAATTCATATATGAGGTCCAGTTTATATTCAGAAAATGCTGGACTAGGGCAGAGCGATTTTAATGAGAAAAATGGATCTCACTACCACCTAGTCACCCATGTTGACTTATAGCAGTCATGACAATGACTGAAATGCTCAAATTTCCTAAGCCAGCTTATACATAAACCAAGCCTTAATTATTGTCATTGTCAGCGCTCTGTCTCTCTCTCTCTCTCTCTCGTTCTCTCTGTGTATAATTTACTTGCTGCATTTTGCCACAAACTGGCTGAAGAGAAAAATTTACTGGGTTGACACAACACTTCTTGTGGAAGGATCCAGCATTCAGCAAACTTAATTAGGATATAAAGACCAAGACTGAACGCTAAGCCAGTTAAGCTATAACCATTGAGTTCTGGAATCCAGGAAATCTCTCTTAGGTATTTAAGCACTTTAGTTTCATGAGAAGAGTTTGAAGGAAAAATGGGGTGTCTATTTCCATTTAGTCACTCTGCGGTGAGCTTGATCACTTTAATGTGGCCGACTCAGGGTCACTCAGAGTGAGAAATGAGATGTACTCAACATAAGCTTAAATATATATCCAACCACAAAGTTTCCCCAGATCTCAAGGGACAGTTTTCTCCCCTTTGCGGCTATGTTGGCTTTTGAGTTATGGTTATAAAGCTTCTATTTTAAACAGTAAATACGTGATAATGGTAAACAGCTGCAGGGCACAGCCTAGAAATATGATTGACGGCACAGCTGTCAGCTCTGCTTTCTATCTCTGTGCCGCTCTGAAATCCACTGTGCCTGTTTAAATGGGGGCACATTAGCAGTTTTACGGTAACTAATAGGATTGCCACACAGTAATTCAGAACCCGTGGCAGGTCTGTGTGGGGAGAGATCAGATTTCAACAGGCAAAAGTTATTAGGAAGGCGGTGATAGCCTGGGCATTCCTTTACAGAGCAAAACTCTCATATCTGAAATTTATCAATAGAAATGCATAGCTAAATAAAAACTCCACTTTACCCCCATTCAAACCTGGGTCTTGAGGTCTACTAATAAGAAAGCATATCTGATGTCCTCTGAGGAAATATCAGAATGACTATGCTCTATCTTTACCCTATTGAAAAGCACAGAAAAAGAATTGTGGATGTGGTGTGAAGTGCTAACTTTGTTGTTTTAATTTTAGGAGAATGAGCTGCTAAAAGTTTGTTTCTAGGTGTGAACTTACTGAGTCACCTCATATCAGATTAAATTTTTGTTTGGGAAAGTCACTGAATCTTTTAATTATATTGATGCAATGTAACTTTCACCCAATAATGTGAGATAAGTCAGTAATTGGACTTTTTAAGCTTGTGATGGAAGCTTGAGACTCTTGATAAGCAAATGAGGTATTGTAGTGTCTCTTTCTTCACCCTTGGGATATGATGAAAAAGGGGTAGAAATATTTGTGTAAGACTCATGGACTCTTAGGGCCGAATTTATCTTGGAGGAGATTTGTTCTGGTTTCAGTGCATCTATTACTGAAACACCCCCTGTCCTAGCCTCACTGGTAATGATGTACCACTGTCCTATCCTGATTAGAGCAAATTATTTTTGGTGTTTCCTGGCTATTGAGAGAGTAGTGGTTGGCAAACTGTGCTCAGGGTCTGGCTACCAGTTTTTATAAATAAAGCTTTACTGGAAACAGCTATACGCATTCACTTATGCACTGTTTACAGTGGCTTTTGCAATATAGTGTCAGAGATGAGTGGTTGCCATAAATATCATAAGGCACCACATGCCTAAAGTATTTGCTATCTCGTTCTTTAAGAAAAAGTTTGCTGTGTTCTGTGAGAAAAAGTGATTGCACTGTATTAATAGTTGCATACCTATAATTAGAAGATGCATCGGTTGATTGTATTAGGAGACCCCATCTGGGACAGAGCTGCAAGCGACTATTCTTAATCAACAAACCATCTTCAGCAGAAGCCAAATTACTTAGTTAGGTGGGTATGTAATCAGATTATCATCTCCGTACCTTTTAGGTTTTTATGATGGCCTTCAACTCTAATTTACTCCAGAGGTAGTGTATTGGTTTGCTATTTGGGCAGGGAGAGGGAGTTGTAAGGATTTCCTTTCTGCTCTTTCTACCGTAATAGCCACTGTTCCAGGACAAAAGGCCGTCATCGGAATTCTGCCAACAGACATGTGTATTACAGATATAACTGGGGACATAACCACCAAGTGTGTTTGAGGTCTCAACAAGTGTACAACAGAGAAGAACTAGGACAGAAGCTCTCCTTATTTTCCACCTCCCCCTAAGCCCTATTTTGACCATGGTTTGTCTCCAGGAATCAGTGTTGCCTTTGTCCAGTGTCCAATGACCCCCAAGTGTTTGGGTATTTTCATTTACACAATCCATTTGCCCCGATAAATATCTGCTGGTGCCTTCGGTGAAGTCTCGGAAGAAGCATCACGCTACAAACTCTAGCAGGTTCTTCCTCTAGAGCAGCTGACCCCCCTTTACTCTGCAATCTCTATGTCTGTGCAGACTCAAGTCTGAAAACTGGATAAGGGGTTTACATTAATCAAGGTTTTGTTTTTTCTTCTTCTGTACTTTCTGATGTTTTGAGATCTTAAAATATTTGGCTGGCCTGGGGAGACTGCCCTTTCCAGGGATAGCCAGGTTGTTAGAAATAGCAAAGGGCTCAGCCTGGAGTAGTCTTTCATATGTAAAACAGCTAATCCCAGTGAGTCTATACCTCTTCCTAGCCCTTTAAATCTCACAAACCAAACCAAGATTTCTGCCGCCCTAAATCACCCTAACCAACAGAGGGCAGGTTACCAGACAACTAGAGACCACCACTAGAGTCCACAGCCATTGAATAATGATGACATTATTCAAATTGGCTAAGCCTAAACTGTTTACCTGGCCTGCCTTGCCCTTCCTACAGAAACCCCAATAAGGCCACAGTCTGAGACTTCCCCTTCCCCAAGCTTCTGCCTCCTGATCAATATCCTATAATAAAACATAATGGAAAAGAATATGAAAAAGAATATATATATATATAGGTCCTAGAGACCTCTGACACAACATCAAATGCACCAACATTCGAATTATAGGGGTCCCAGAAGAAGAAGAGAGAAAGAAAGGGACTGAGACAATATTAGAAGAGATTACAGTTGAAAAGTTCCCTAATATGGGAAAGGAAATAGTTAATTAAGTCAAGGAAGCACAGAGAGTCCCATACAGGATAAATCCAAGGAGAAACACGGCAAGACACATATTAATCAAACTATCAAAAATTAAATACACCATACACAAAAATAAGCTCAAAATGGATTAAAGACCTAAATGTAAGGCCAGAAACTATCAAACTCTTAGAGGAAAACATAGGAAGAACATTCTATGACATAAATCACAGCAAGATCCTTTCTGACCCACCTCCTACAGTAATGGAAATAAAAACAAAAATAAACAAATGGGACCTAATGAAACTTCAAAGCTTTTGCACAGCAAAGGAAACCATAACCAAGACCAAAAGACAACCCTCAGAATGGGAGAAAACATTTGCAAATGAAGCAACTGACAAAGGATTAATCTCCAAAATTTACAAGCAGCTCATGCAGCTCAATAACAAAAAAACAAACAACCCCATCCAAAAATGGGCAGAAGACCTAAACAGACATTTCTCCAAAGAAGATATACAGAATGCCAACAAACACATGAAAGAATGCTCAACATCATTAATCATTAGAGAAATGCAAATCAAAACTACAATGAGATATCATCTCACACCAGTCAGAATGGCCATCATCAAAAAATCTAGAAACAATAAATGCTGGAGAGGGTGTGGAGAAAAGGGGACACTCTTGCACTGCTGGTGGGAATGTGAATTGGTTCAGCCACTATGGAGAACAGTATGGAAGTTCCTTAAAAAACTACAAATAGAATTACCATATGACCCAGCAATCCCACTACTGGGCATATACCCTGAGAAAACCAAAATTCAAAAAGAGTCATGTACCAAAATGTTCATTGCAGCTCTATTTACAATAGCCCAGAGATGGAAACAACCTAAGCGCCCATCATGGGATAAATGGATAAAGAAGATGTGGCACATATACACAATGGAATATTACTCAGCCTTAAAAAGAAATGAAATTGAGCTATTTGTAATGAGATGGATAGACCTAGAGTCTGTCATACAGAGTGAAGTAAGCCAGAAAGAAAAAGACAAATACCGTATGCTAACACATATATATGGAATTTAAGGGAAAAAAATGTCATGAAGAACCTAGGGGTAAGACAGGAATAAAGACGCAGACCTACTGGAGAACGGACTTGAGGATATGGGGAGGGGGAAGGGTGAGTTTTGACAGGGCGAGAGAGAGTCATGGACATATACACACTAACAAACGTAGTAAGGTAGATAGCTGAGGGGAAGCAGCCGCAAGGCACAGGGATATTAGCTCGGTGCTTTGCAACAGCCTGGAGGGGTGGGATGGGGAGAGTGGGAGGGAGGGAGACGCAAGAGGGAAGACATATGGGAACATATGTATATGTATAGCTGAATCACTTTGTTATAAAGTAGAAACTAACACACCATTATAAAGCAATTATACCCCAATAAAGATGTTTAAAAAAAAAAATTAAATACAAAGAAAAAATATTAAAAGCAGCAAGGGAAAAACAACAAATAACATACAAGGGAAGCCCCATATGGTTAACAGCTGATCTTTCAGAAGAAACTCTGCAAGCCAGAAGAGAGTGGCAGGACATATTTAAAGTGATGAAAGGGAAAAAACTAAAACCAAGATTACTCTACCCAGCAAAGATCTCATTAAGATTCCACAGAGAAACTGAAACCTTTACAGACAAGCAAAAGCTAAGAGAATTCAGCATCACCAAACCAGCTTTACAACAAATGCTAAAGGAACTTCTCTAGGCAGGAAACACAAGAGAAGGAAAAGACCGATAATAACAAACTCAAAACAATTAAGAAAATGGTAATAGAAACATATATATCAATAACTACCTTAAATGTAAATGGATTAAATGTTCCACCAAAAGACATAGACTGGCTGAATGTATACAAAAACAAGACCAATATATATGCTGTCTACAAGAGACTCACTTCAGACCCAGGGACACATACAGACTGAAAGTAAGGGGATGGAAAAAGATATTCCGTGCAAATGGAAATCAAAAGGAAGCTGGAGTAGCAATACTCATATCACACAAAAGAGACGTTAAAATAAAGACTACTATGAGAGATGAAGAAGGACACTACATAATGATCAGGGGATCAATCCAAGAAGAAGATATAACAGTTGTAAATATCTATGCACCCAAAAAAGGAGTGCTTAAATACATAAGGCAAATACTAACAACCATAAAAGGGGAAATCAACAGTAACACAATCATAGTAGGAGACTTTAACACCCCACTTTCACCAATGAACAGATCATCCAAAATGAAAATAAATAATGAAACACAAGCTTTAAATGATACATTAAACAAGACGGGCTTAATTGATATTTATAGTACATTCAATCCAAAAACAACAGAATATATTCTCTTCTCAAGTGTTCATGGAACATTCTCCAGGATACATCATATCTTGGCTCACAAATCAAGCCTTGGTAAAATTAAGAAAATTGAAATCATATCAAGTATCTTTTCTGACAACAATGCTATGACACTAGATATCAATTACAGGAAAAAATCTGTAAACACTACAAAAACATGGAGGCTAAACAATGCACTACTAAATAACCAAAATCACTGAAGAAATCAAAGAGGAAATCAAAAACTACCTAGGAAAAAATGACAATGAAAACACGATGACCCAAAACCTCTAGGATGCAGCAAAAGCAGTTCTAAGAGGGAAGCTTATAGCAAAACAATCCTACCTCAAGAAACAAGAAACATCTCCAATAAACAACCAAACCTTACTCTTAAAGCAATTAGAGAAAGAGGAACAAAAAGACTCAAAGTTAGCAGAAGGAAAGAAATCATAAAGATCAGATGAGAAATAAATGAAAAAGAAATGAAGGAAACAATAGCAAACATCAATAAAACCAAAAGATGGTCCTTTGAGAAGATAAACAAAATTGATAAACCATTAGCCAGACTCATCAAGAAAAAAAGGGAGAAGACTCAAATCAATAGAATTAGAAACGAAAAAGGAGAAGTAACAACTGACACTGCAGAAATACAAAGCATCATGAGAGATTACTACAAGCAACTATGTGCTAATAAAATGGACAACCTGGAAGAAATGGACAAATTCTTAGAAATGCACAACCTTCTGAGACTGAACCAGGAAGAAATAGAAAATATGAACAGACCAATCACAAGCACTAAAATTGAAAATGTGATTAAAAATCTTCCAAGAAACAAAAGCCCAGGACCAGATGGCTTCACAGGCAAATTCTATCAAACATTTAGAGAAGAGCTAACACCTATCCTCAAACTCTTCCAAAATATAGCAGAGAGAGGAACACTCTGAAACTCATTCTACGAGGCCACCATCACCCTGATACCAAAACCAGACAAAGATGTCACAAAGAAAGAAAGCTACAGGCTAATATCACTGATGAACATAGATGCAAAAATTCTCAACAAAATACTAGCAAACAGAATCCAACAGCACATTAAAAGGATCATACACCATGATCAAGTGGGGTATATCCCAGTAATGCAAGGATTCTTCAATATATGCAAATAGATCAATGTTACATAACATATTAACAAATTGAAGGAGAAAAACTATATGATAATCTCAATACATGCAGAAAAAGCTTTTGACAAAATTCAACACCCATTTATGATAAAAACCCTCCAGAAAATAGGCATAGAGGGAACTTACCTCAACATAATAAAGGCCATATGTGACAAACCCACAACTAACATCGTTCTCAATGGTGAACAACTGTAACAATTTCCATGTAGATCAGGACCATGAGAAGGTTTCCCACTCTCATCACTATTATTCAACAAAGTTTTGGAAGTTTTAGCCACAGCAATCAGAGAAGAAAAAGAAATAAAAGGAACCCAAATCAGAAAAGAAGAAGTAAAACTGTCACTGTTTGCAGATGACATGATACTATACACAGAGAATCCTAAAGCTGCTACCAGGAAACTACTAGAGCTACTCAATGAATCTGGTAAAGTAGTAGGATACAAAATTAATGCACAGAAATCTCTTGCATTCCTATAAACTAGTGATGAAAAATCTGAAAGTGAAATTAAGGAAATGCTCCCGTTTACCATTGCAACAAAAAGAATAAAATACCTAGGAATAAACCTACCTAAGGAGACAAAAGATCTGTATGTACAAAACTATAAGACACTGATGAAAGAAATTAAACATGATACAAACAAATGGCGATATAGACCATGTTCTTGCATTGGAAGAATCAACACTGTGAAAATGACTGTACTACCCAAAGCAATCTACAGATTCAATGCAATCCCTATCAAACTATCAATGGCATTATTCCCAGAACTAGAACAAAAAATTTCCCAATTTGTATGGAAACACAAAAGACCCTGAATAGCCAAAGCAATCTTGAGAAAGAAAAACAGAGCTGGAGGAATCAGGCTCCCGGACTTCAGACTATACTACAAAGCTACAGTAATCAAGACAGTATGGTATTGCCACAAAAACAGATATATAGGTCAATGGAACAGGATAGAAAGCCCAGAGATAAACCCATGCACATATGGTCACCTTATTTTTGATAAAGGAGACAAGAATATACAATGGAGAAAAGACAACCTCTTCAATAAGTGGTGCTGGGAAAACTGGAGAGCTACATGTAAAAGAATGAAATTAGAACACTTCCTGACACCATACAAAAATAAACTCTAAATGGATTAAAGACTTAAATGTAAGTCCAGCCACTATAGAACTCTTAGGGGAACACATAGGCAGAACACTCTATGACATAAATCACAGCAAGATCCTTTTTGATCCACCTCCTAGAGAAATGTAAATAAAAACAAAAATAAGTAAATGGGAGCTAATGAAACTTAAATGCTTTTGCACAGCAAAGGAAAACAAAAATAAGATGAAAAGGCAACCCTCAGAATGGGAGAAAATATTTGCAAATGAAGCAATTGACAAAGGATTAATCTCCAAAATTTACAAGCAGCTCATGCAGCTCAATTTCAAAAAAATAAACAACCCAATCCAAAAATGGGCAGAAAACCTAAACAGACATTTCTCCAAAGAAGATATACAGATTGCCGACAGAAACATGAAAGAATGCTCAACATCACTGAACATTAGAGAAATGCAAATCAAAACTACAATGAGGTATAACCTCACACCAGTCAGAATGGCCATCATCAGAAAATCTAGAAACAATAAATGCTGGCAAGGGTGTGGAGAAAAGGGAACCCTCTTGCACTGTTGGTGGGAATGTAAATTGATACAGCCACAAGGAGGACCGTAAGGATGCTCCTTAAAAAACTACAAATAGAACTACCATATGACCCAGGAATCCCACTACTGGGCATATACCCTGAGAAAACCATAATTCAAAAAGAGTCATGTACCACAATGTTCATTGCAGTTCTATTTACCATAGCCAGGACATGGAAGCAACCTAAGTGTCCATTGACAGATGAATGGATAACCAAGATGTGGCACATATATACAATGGAATATTACTCAGCCATAAAACGAAATGAAATTGAGTTATTTGTAGTGAGGTGGATGGACCTAGAGTCTGTCATACACAGTGAAGTAAGTCAGAAAGAGAAAAACAAATACCGTATGCTAACACATATATATATGGAATCTTAAAAAAAAAAAAAAGGTCATGAAGAACCTAGGGGCAGGATGGGAATAAAGACACAGACCTACTAGAGAATGGACTTGAGGACACGGGGAGGGGGAAGGGTAAGCTGTGACAAAGTGAGAGAGTGGCATGGACACATATACACTACCAAATGTAAAATAGATAGCTAGTGGGAAGCAGCTGCATAGCACAGGGTGATCAGCTCGGTGCTTTGGGACTATCTAGAGGGGTGGGATAGGGAGAGTGGGAGGAAGCGAGATGCAAGATGGAAGAGATATGGGGATATATGTATATGTATAGCTGATTCACTTTGTTATAAAGCAGAAACTAACACACCATTGTAAAACAATTATACTCCTATTAAGATGTTAAAAAAAAAAAAGATAATGAGTATAGCTCCCTGTGCTATACAGTAGGTCCTTGTTGTTTACCTATTTTATATATAGTATGTTAATATGTTAATCCCAAACTCCTAATTTATCTCTCTCTCTTCAGCTATCCCCTTTGGTAACCATAAGTTTGTTTTCTATGTCTGTGAGTCTATTTTTGTTTTGTAAATAAGTTCATTTGTACCATTTGTTTAAGATTCCACATATAAGTGATATCATATGTTATTTGTCTTTCTCTGTATGACTTACATCTCTATGTCCATCCATGTTGCTGCAAATGGCATTAATTCATTCTTTTTCATGGCTGAGTAGTATTCCATTGTATATATATTCCACATATTTATCCATTCATCTGTTGATGGACGTTTAGGTTGTTTCCATGTCTTGGCTATTGTAAACAGTGCTGCTATGAACATTGGGGTGCATGTATCTTTTCAAATTAGAGTTTTCTCCAGATATATGGCTAAGAGTGTGATTTCTGGAGCATATGTGTGTTATGTTTTAAGATGAAATAAGGGACTCATTTCTGGACACTACTTGGCCTCTCCAGATGCTTTCTGTTTGATTGTTTGTTTGGTGTCTTACCATATGCTCCAGGAATTGTGGCTTCTTGGATTAATCAAATCCCGTATTTCTTTTCCTAATGTAATCTCTCAGTTTGAGAGCTTTATAAGAAGTCTCATGGGAAACATTTGTAGTAGCTTCTTGATCAACATCTGCAACATGCTAGGCGTTTAACACACCAAAGGGAGTGAATGGAGAAAGAGAAAATACTGTCTTGTGAATGGAAAGCACTAAAACTTCATCTGTTTTTGTTTTGTGGTGATGTGTTGTTTTTTTGTTTTGTTTTGTTTTATTAGTAGTTCTGTGTTTGCAAAGTTAAGAAACAAAGTTAGAAAAACATGATGAAATTTTAAGATCTGTTAATTTGCTGAAGTGGGAGAAGAAATATGAGTAGCAATTGGAAGAGAAGATAAACTTGTTTATTATAGCAAAGTTCTTATATTTTATAATTGAGTTCGCTGAATCTATACTTAGAAAAGATTTAACTCCTCTAGAAGATAAATATATCAAAAATGAGCAGATCTCTTCAAGGAATCAGAAGTGAATTGCCAGCATACATAGGACATTGAAATTCTTTCTCCAATGTTTGTTTATCTTCCAGTTAAGAGTCATTTGTGTTTCATTTATGATCACTGATTTTGCTCAGAAATTTATGTATAGTAACTCAAAGTCAGTCTCTAAGTTTTCTGAACTAAACATGCAAAACTTTACTTTGGTTTATGAAATATATAGCAAACACATAGTATTTATCATGAGCTGAATACTACACACACACACACACACACACACACACACACACACACACACACTCATTTAATCTGAGACGCAGAGAAGTAAAGGAACTTGCCCAAAGTTACAGAGATAGTGACTGGTGGAGACGGAATTTGAACCCCAGTTGGCTGACTCCAGAATCCATGTTTTTACCCATTATGCTACCCTGTCTCTCATGCTGTGGAACAAATCTTAATATATTTCACTCGGTTGTAAAGGAAAAACGGTATGCTGATCAACCTTTTCAAATGCTGAGAAAACTACCTTGAAGCGTGCTGTCTTAAAAAATAAACATAATAAGGTGGGAATTTTTACAGCACTGTGTGAATTATATGTGCCATTTTCCCTTGCCACACCGAATATCAAGGAGAACAAAGTAAAGTTGCATCTTATGAAGAGTTCAGGCTCTCTTGGGGCTGAGGACATACCTTTATAGGTTTCAGGTTGCCAGTTAATAATGACTTCAAGTTTTTCAGACTTGAGACATACGTCACTACAGAGCTCCTCAGCCATAAAAATTGATAGTAGTCAGTTCATGTTGTGGGTTAAATAATTTCTCAATCCATATAACGAGTTTAAATGTCTTTTAGAAGTAAATCCACATAGATGCGCCCTGATTTGTCCCAATAGCCAGACCAAAAGGGCACCATATTGCCACCACAAAATGTATTTTATTTTCCTGCCTGTAGTGCAATCTACAACCCAGCTCCAGTGTGATAGCCCAGAAGGCAGCATGCTCTGCTTGTTTTCATAGATACCAAACAGACCCATGGAAAAAGCAATAGGAGTCAAATTTGATCTAGAAAAGATGGATGAAATAAATGGTGAGATTTTGAGGGGTTATTTATGGGCTTCTCTTTGCCCATAAGAATTATTTTATAATAAGACACAGAGGAAGATGACAGCTTTAAGTTTAAACCAACTAAATATCTTGCATTAGCATCTTTGTTGGAATTCAGAAGAGGGACCAGAGAGACACTGATCCCAATGTGCACAACAGGCATTTCAGTGCGTATCGCTAGCTTGTTCCCATGCTAGCTAATTCAGGGAACTACACACTACATATCTGCTCCTGGTCTCTCACCTCATTGTTTTACTAAGGTCATATCGCTCATCTCTGCTGTGTTCCAAGCTTCCCTTTTTTATAATGTGAGAAACTAAAAGTATCTCCTTCAACAGACTTAGGATTTTATAAGTAATTGATACTTGACCTCAACCATTTCTTTCTCCACTGTATTTTGATTTAGCTTATGGGCATAGGACTTATTTTAAGTAAGTCTGAGAGCTCTTTTCTGGAGATCCCTGCTCCAGTACCTGATCAAATTAAAACAATAACACCATTAGAGTTTTACAAATTGTTGTTTCATACTTCTGGTTGATGCTACTGACGTAACACATTTATTCTATCAGTACACCCTTCAGTAAATACCATAGCAAACAATCTTAAACATATTAATCTAGAATGTTTTTCCATTAAAGTACTAGAAGTGGTTGGCATTATGTGATCATCTAATTAAAAACAAGCTATGTTTCTATAGATGTTGTAGGTAGACTGAAAAGAAAAAATGTAAGTCCTTGTCTAAAATCTTCAATTACATTTTTGGCACTAGAGGAGAAACGTAATTACCTTTTGTCTTCAAGAAGTTTAATTTTTGTCAGCCCCTGGTGAGTTCAGAAGTGCTTAGGAGGAGAGACTGATACAGTATTTCCAGAATAATAAAGGAAGAAATCTTCTTGAAAATTCTCAGCAGAATTGACTGACTATAAAACAAGGGGTTGGGAAGCTTCAAGGAGAGAAAATGTCAGCTTGAAAACAAATGATTCACCTTGCCAATCTAAAAAGACTTTCACCATTTGTCTGTTAAGCCAGATACCAGATAAGTCAGTTACCTATGGATGGTGAACAAAAAGAAATGACCAGCCACTCTTCCCTTTGAAAGTTAGTGTAACCTCACTGAGGCCAGGAGAGGAGAAAGGTCAGAGCTTTTAGGATGCTTTTCCAGACCTTCTTCACTACACAGCTTGGCTTGAGGGCCAGTGGACCAGCTTAATATCCAGGCACAATCCCTAACCCATGAGACCATGGTCTGCTCCAAGGGGAAGTCTACTCATCAGTAACAAAAGCACAAGGATATCTTCATTGTAAGGTTGCTTTGAGCATTAAATACACAAAATCTGTAAAATGCTTATCAGGTAGTTTTGGTTTCTGGTTCTGCATATAAGGCGTGTGGAAGTCACCACTCCATACTAAGAAGTAAAAAGCTAAACAGACTGAAAAATCAACAACTCTTCTTAGATACATAAAGAAGTGAGGTTACAAGGCAACCTGCTACCCCCAAAACTGAAGGGACCAACAGGTAAACAGAAAATCACAACTTACAGGAGCAAAAACTCAGGAGCTGAAATATCTCTGGGAACCAGGGCCAGGTAAGAAAATCAGAATTGTAAATGATGAATTGCTCAAGGCTCAGTGTGGACAAGTTGCAGAGATAAAAACCTAGTCACTTTTGTGTTACCTCCTGGAGCTCCACTAGGTTCCCACGTAAATATCAGAGAAAAATTACCTCATGCTTCTGGAAGGAGGAGAGAAAAATGAACCATTTCAAATATACCAGAGCACTCTGTTCTTCTTAGCAAGGAGAAACTCGTTAACAAGAGCTTAACCAGCTAGGATTTTATCAGAGACTAACTCACCTGGAGGGAAATAAAAATCCAAATCCAGCAAACTCTAGTCAGTCTATCTAAGCGGTGGGAAAAATACTGAGAAGCACTTGTGTAGTTCACGATCCAGAGGCACAGTCTCACCAAAAGACTGAGACCTAATCAAAGGACAATGATTACCACACACATACACAGAATTCCCCTGCACACCTTACTACCACACTGCTAAAGTCCTTTTATAGCAGTTCCTTTTACATAGTATATCATGTCCAACTATTGAGAAAAAAATTACAAGGCATACCAAAAAAAGCAGTTTGAAGAAACAGAACAAATAATGGAACTGGACATGCCAGGAATACTGGAATTATCAGACCAGGAACTTCAAACAACTATGATTAATATGCTAAGGACTCTAATAGGTAAAGTAGACAGCACGCAAGAACACATAGACAATGTACTCAGAGAGATGGAAATCCTAAGAAAGAACCAAAAAGAAATAACAAAAAACAATATGCTCTTGATGGACACAGCTGAGGAAAGAATCTCTGAGCTTGAGGATATGTCAATAGAATCTTCAAAATTGAAAAACAACAAAAACTGAAAAGAAAAAAAACAAAAGAACAATATCTAAGAACTGTGGGACAACTACAAAAGGTGCAAAATACATGTAATGGAAATACCAGAAGGAGAAAAGAGAAAAGAACAAAAGAAATATTTGAAGCAATAATGAATGAGAATTTTCCCAATTAAAGTCAGACACCAAACCACAGATCCAGGAAGCTTTCAGAACACCAAGTAGGATAAATGCCAAGAAAAGAACTACACCCAGGTATTGCATATTCAAACCACAGAAAATCAAAGATTAAGAAAATACCCTGACATATGCATATGTATAACTTATTCAGTTTGTTATAAAGCAGAAACTAACACACCATTGTAAAGCAATTATACGCCAATAAAGATGTTTTTAAAAAAACAGAAAAAAAACAACAACAAAAATAAAATACCCTGAAAGAAACCAGAGGGGAAAATGTACCTTACCTATAGAGGACTATATTATACCTGATTTACCTATAGAGGACTATATTATACCTGACTTCTCCTCAGAAATCATGGAAGCAAGAACAGAATAGAGTCAAATATTTAAAGTGTCAAGAGTAAAATAACCCACCAACCTAGAATTCAGTACTCTCTGAAATTATCCTTCAAAAATGAGGAGAAATAAAGACCTTCTCAGGCAAATTTGTAGCCAGTAGATCTTCCTTGCAAGAAATGTTAACAGAAGTTCTTTACAGAGAAAGAAACTAATACAGACAGAAACTCAGGTCTAAATAAAGAAAGAACATTAAAGAAGGAACAAGTGAAGGTAAAATAAAAACCCTTCTTTTTTTATCCTTAATTGATCTAACAAATATCAATTAGCACAAAATAACAATGGCAAGTGTGTATTCAATTATGTATGCTTATGTACACATAACACTAAGGGTATAGTGTTATTTGAAAGTGGACTTGGATTAGTTGTAAATATATATTGCAAACTCTAGAGAAACCACTAAAAACTTTAATAAAAGGAACTTTAACTGATATGCTTACAAAGGAGAGAAAATGGAATCATACAAAATTCTCAATGAAAACCAGGAAAGGCAAAAAAAGACTATAAGGAACAAAGAACAAGGGCAACAAATAGGAAACAGTAAAAATATGGTAGATATTAATCCAATTATATCAATAATTACTCTGAATGTCAATGATCTAAATGTACCAATCGAAAGACAGATGTTGTCAGAGTGGATCAAAAACAAGTTCCAGCTGTATATTATCTACATGAAACCCATTTTAAATTGAAAAACACCATAGGTTAAAAGTTAAGGGATGGAGAAAGATACACTGTGCTAACAGTACTTTATATGTGCCACATCTTCTTTATCCATTCATCTGTTGATGGACATCTAGGTTGCTTCCAAGTCTTGTCTATTGTAAATAGTGCTACAATGAATATTGGGAAGCATGTGTCTGTTTGAATTATGGTTTTCTCAGGGTATATGCCCAGTAGTGCGATTGCTGGGTTTTATGGTAGTTCTATTTTTAGTTTTTTAAGGAACCTCCATACGGTTCTCCGTATTGGCTGTATCAATTAAAATTCCCACCAACAATGTGTGAGAGTTTCCTTTTCTCCACACCCTCTCCAGCATTTATTGTTAATATATTTTTTGATGATGGCCATTCTGACCGGTGTTAGGTGATACCTCATTGTAGTTTTGATTTGCATTTCTCTAATAATTAGTGATGTTGAGCATATTTTCATGTGCTTCTTGGCCATCTGTATGTCTTCTTTGGAGAAATATCTGTTTAGGTCGACATTTTTGATTGAGTTGTTTGTTTTTTGCATATTGAGCTGCATGAGCTCTTTCTACATTTTGGAGATTAACCCTTTGGCAGTTGCTTCATTTGCAAATATTTTCTCCCATTCTGAGGGTTCTCTTTTCATCTTGTTCATGGTTTCCTTTGCTATGCAAAAGTTTAATTAGGTCCCATTTGTTTACTTTCATTTTTATTCTCATTACTCTAGGGTGTGGGTCAAGAAAGAGCTTGCTGTGATTTACGTCAGAGTGTTCTGCTTACGTTTTCCTCTAAGAGTTATTTTTTTTAATTTTATTTATTTATTTAAGAGTTTTATAGTGTCTGGTCTTACATGTAGGTCTTTAATCCATTTTGAGTTTATTTTTGTGTACGATGTTAGGGAGTGTTCTAATCTCATTGTTTTACACGTAGCTGTCCAGTTTTCCCAGCACCACTTATTGAAAAGGCTACCTTGGGCTTCCCTGGTGGCGCAGTGGTTAAGAGTCCACCTGCCGATGCAGGGGACACAGGTTCGTGCCCCGGTCCAGGAAGATCCCACATGCCGTGGAGTGGTTGGGCCCGTGAGCCATGGCCACTGAGCCTGCACATCCGGAGCCTGTGCTCCACAACAGGAGAGGCCACAACAGTGAGAGGCCCATGTACCGCAAAAAATAAAAAAGAAAACTCTATCTTTTCTCCATTGTATATTCTGGCCTCCTTTGTCATAGATTAGGTGACCATAGGTGTGTGGATTTATCTCTGGGCTTTCTATTCTGTCCCATTGATCTATATTTCTGTTTTTGTATCAGTACCATACTGTCTTGATTACTGTAGCTTTGTAGTATAGTCTGAAGTCAGGGAGCCTGATTCCTCCAGTTCCATTTTTTTCTCAAGATTGCTTTGGCTATTTGGGGTCTTCTGTGGTTCCATACAAATTGTAAAAATTTTTGTTCTAGTTCTCTGAAAAATGCCATTGGTAATTTCATAGGGATAGCTTTGAATCTGTAGCTTGCTTTAGGTAGTCATTTTCACAGTATTGATTCTTCCAATCCAGGAACATGGTATATCTCTCCATCTGCTTGTGTCATCTTTAATTTCTTTCATCAGTATCTTATAGTTTTCGGCATACAGGTCTTTTGCCTCCTTAGTTAGGTTTATTCTTAGGTATTTTATTATTTTTGTTGCAGTGGTAAATAGGATTGTTTCCTTAATTTCTCTTTCTGATCTTTCATTTTTAGTGTGTAGGAATGCAAGAGATTTCTGTGTATTAATTTTGTATCCTGTGACTTTAGTAAATTCATCGATTAGCTCTAGTAGTTTTCTGATGGCATCTTTAGGATTTCCTATGTATAGTATCATGTCATCCGCAAACAGTGTTTTACTTCTTTTCCCATTTGGATTCCTTTTATTTCTTTTTCTTCTCTGATTGCCATGGCCAGGACTTCCAAAACTATGTTGAATAATAGTGGTGAGAGTGGGCACCCTTGTCTTGTTCCTGATTTTAGAGGAAATGCTTTCAATATTTCACCATTGAGAATAATGTTTGCTGTGGGCTAGTCATATATGGCATGTATTATGTTGAGGGAAGTTCCCACTATGCTCACTTTCTGAAGTGTTTTTATCATAAATGGGTGTTGAATTTTTCTGAAAGTTTTTCCCACATCTATTGAGATGATCATATGGTTTTTATTCTTCAGTTTGTTAATATGGTGTATCACGTTGATCGATATGCATATATTGAGGAATCCTTGCATCCCTGGGATAAATCCCACTTGATCATAGTGTATGATCTCTTTAATGTGTTGTTGGATTTGCTAGTGTTTTATTGAGGATTTTTGCATCTATGCTCATCAGTGATATAGGCTTCTAATTTTCTTTTCTGGGGATATCTTTGTCTGGCTTTGGTATCAGCGTGATGGTGGCCTCGTAGAATGAGTTTGAGAGTGTTCCTCCTTCTGAAATTTTTTGAAGGAGTTTGAGAAAGTTAGCTCTTCTCTAAATGTTTGATAGAATTTGCCTGTGAAGCCATCTACCCTGGGCTTGTGTGTGTTGGAAGATTTTTAATCACATTTTCAATTTCAGTGCTTGTGATGGGTCTGTTAATACATTCTATTTCTTCCTGGTTCAGTCATGGAAGGTTGTACTTTTCTAAGAATTTGTCCATTTCTTCCAGGTTGTCCATTTTATTGGCATAGAGTTGCTTGTAGTCTCTTATGATCCTTTGTATTTCTGCGGTGTCAGTTGTAACTTCTGTTTTTTCATTTCTAATTTTATTTATTTGAGTCCTCTCTCTTATTTTCTTGATGAGTAGGGCTAAAGGTTTATCAACTTTGTTTATCTTCTCAAAGAACAAGCTTTTAGTTTGGTATTGTTTTTTTCATTTCTATTTTATTTATTTCTGCTCTGATCTTTATGATTTCTTTCCTTCTACTAACTTTGGGTTTTGTTTGTTCTTCTTTCTCTAGTTGCATTAGGTGTAAGGTTAGGTTTTTTATTTGAGATTTTTCTTGGTTCTTGAGGTGGGATTGTATTACTATAGACTTCTCTCTTATAACTGTTTTTGCTGCAGCCCATAGGTTTTGGGTCATCCTGTTTTCATTGTCATTTGTTTCTAGGTATTTTTCTTTTCTTTTTTTTTTTTTTGCGGTACACAGGCCTCTCACTGTTGTGGCCCCTCCCGTTGCGGAGCACAGGCTCCGGACATGCAGGCCCAGCAGCCACGGCTCACGGGCCCAGCTGCTCCGCGGCATGTGGGATCTTCCCGGACCAGGGAATGAACCCGTGTCCCCTGCATCGGCAGGCGGAATCAATCGCTGCGCCACCAGGGAAGCCCCTCTAGGTATTTTTTGATTTCCTCAGTGATCTCTTGGTTATTTGCTAGCATACTGTTTAGCCTCCATGTGTTTGTGTTTTTTACAGTTTTTTTTTTCTTCCTGTAATTGATTTCTAATTTCATAGCACTGTGGTCAGAAAAGATGCTTGATAAGATTTCAATTTTCCTAAATTTACCAAGGCTTGATTTGTGATCCATGACGTGATCTATCCTGGAGAATGTTCCATGTGCACTTGAGAAGAAAGTGTCTTCTGCTGCTTTCAGGTGGAATGTCCTATAGATACCAATTAAGTCTATCTGGTCTGATGTATCATTTAAGTGTTGTGTTTCCTTATTAATTTTCTGTCTGGATGATCTATCCATTGTGTAAGTAGAGTGGTAAAGTCCCCCACCATTATTGCATTACTGTCAATTTCCCATTTTATGGTTGTTAGCATTTGCCTTATGTATTGAGGTGCTCCTGTTATAGATGCATAAATATTTACAATTCTTATATCTTCTTCTGGGATTGATCCCTTGATCGTTATGTAGTGTCCTTCCTTGTCTCTTGTGACAGTCTTTATTTTCAAGTCTCTTTTCTCTGATATGAGTATTGCTACTCCAGGTTTCTTTTGATTTCCATTTGCATGGACTATCTTTTTCCATTCCCTCACTTTCAGCCTGTATGTGTCCCTAGGTCTGAAGTGGGTCTCTTACAGACAACATATATACAGGTCTTGTTTTTGTAACCATTCAGTCAGTCTGTGTCTTTTGGTTGGAGCATATAATCCACATTTATGGTAATTATCAATAAGTATGTTCCCATTACCATTTTTCAAGTTGTTTTGGGTTTGTTTTTGTAGGTCTTTATCTTCCCTTGTATTTCCTGCCTAGAGAAGTTCTTTTTTTTTTTAACATCTTTATTGGAGTATAATTGCTTTACAATGTTGTGTCAGTCTCTTCTACACAACAGAGTGAATCAGCTATATGTATACATATATCCCCATATACCCTCCCTCTTGCATCTCCCTCCCACCCTCCCCATCCCACCCCTCTTCATGGTCATAAAGCACCGAGCTGATCTCCCTGTGCTATGCAGATGCTTTCCACTAGCTATTTATTTTACATTTGGTAGTGCACATACGTCAGTGCTACTCTCTCATGTTGTCCCAGCTTACCCTTCCCCCTCCCCATATCCTCATGTCCATTCTCTACATCTGTGTCTTTATTCCTGCCCTGCCCCTGGTTTATCAGAACCATTCTTTTTTATTACATTCCATATATGTGTTAGCACACAGTATTTGTTTTTCTCTTTCTGACTTACTTCACTCTGTATGACAGACTCTAGGTCCATCCACCTCACTACAAATAATTTCATATCTTTTTATGGCTCAGCAATATTCCATTGTATATATGTGCCACATCTTCTTTATCCATTCATCTGTCGATGGACCCTTAGGTTTCTTCCATGTCCTGGCTATTGTAAATAGTGCTGCAATGAACATTGTGGTTCATGACTCTTTCTGAATTGTGGTTTTCTCAGGGTATATGCCCAGTAGTGGGATTGCTGGGTCATATGGTAGTTCTATTTTCAGTTTTTTGAGGAACCTCCATACTGCTCTCCATAGTGGCTGTATCAATTTACATTCCCACCAATACTGCAAGAGGGCTCCCTTTTCTCCACACCCTCTCCAACATTTATTATTTGTAGATTTTTTTATGATGGCCATTCTGACCAGTGTGAGGTTATACCTCATTGTAGTTTTGATTTGCATTTCTCTAATGATTAGTGATGTTGAGCATTCTTTCATGTGTTTGTTGGCAATGTGTATATCTTCTTTGGAGAAATGTCTATTTAGGTATTCTCACCATTTTTGGATTGGGTTGTTTGTTTTTTTGATATCGAGCTGCTTGTATGTTTTGGAGATTAATCCTTTGTCTGTTGATTCGTTTGCAAATATTTTCTCCCATTCTGAAGGCTGTCTTTTCATCTTTTTTATGGTTTCCTTTGCAGTGCAAAAGCTTTTAAGTTTCATTAGGTCCCATTTGTTTATTTTTGTTTTTATTTCCATTTCCCTAGGAGGTGGGTCAAAAAGGATCTTGCTATGATTTATGTCACAGGGTGTTCTGCCTATGTTTTCCTCTAAGAGTTTTACAGTGTCTAGCCTTACATTTAGGTCTTTAATCCATTTTGAGTTTATTCTTGTGTGTGGTGTTAGGAAGTGTTCTAATTTCATTCTTTTACATGTAGCTGTCCAGTTTTCCCAGCACTACTTGTTGAAGAGCCTGTCTTTTCTCCATTGTATATTCTTGCCTCCTTTATCAAAGATAAGGTGACCATATGTGCATGGGTTTATCTCTGGGACTTTCTATCCATTTCATTTATCTATATTTCTGTTTTTGTGCCAGAAGTTCTTTTAACATTTGTCACAAAGCTGGTCTAGTGGTGGTGCTGAATTCTCTTAGTTTTTGCTTGTCTGTAAAGCTTTTGATTTCTCCATCAAATCTGATCCTTGCTGGGTAGAGTAATCTTGGTTGTAGTTTTTTCCCTTTCATCACTTTAAATATATCCTGCCACTCCTTTCTGGCCTGCAGAGTTTCTGCTGAAAAATCAGCTGTTAACCTTGTGGGGATTCCCTTGTATGGTATTTGCTGCTTTTCCCTTGTTGATTTTAATGTTTTTTCTTTTTATTTAATTTTTTTAGTTTGATTAATATGTGTCTTGGCGTGTTTCCCCTTGGCCTTTCCTGTATGGGACTCTGTGTGCTTCCTGGACTTGATTGACTATTTCTTTTCCCATGTTAGGGCAGTTTTCAACTATAATTTCTTCAAATATTTTCTCATACCCTTTCTCTCTCTCTTCTTCTTCTGGGACCCCTATAATTGGAATATTGGGGCACTTAATGTTGTCCCAGAGGCCTCTCAGACTGTCCTCAATTCTTTTCATTCTTTTTTCTTTATTCTGCTCTATGACAGTTATTTCCACCATTCTGTCTTCCAGCTCACTCATCCGTGCTTCTGCCTCAATTATTCTGCTATTGATTCCTTCTAGTGTGTTTTTAATTTCAGTTATTGTGTTGTTCATCACTGTTTGTTCTTTAATTCTTCTAGGTCCTTGCTAAACGTTTCTTGTATTTTCTCCATTCTGTTTCCAAGATTTTGGATCATCTTTCCTGTCATTACTCTGAATAATTTTTCAGGTAGACTGCCTATTTCCTCTTCATTTATTTGGTCTTGTGGGTTTTGATCTTGCTCCTTCATCTGCAACATATTTCTCTGCCTTCTCATTTTGTCTAACTCACTGTATTTGAGGTCTCCTTTCTGCAAGTTGCAGGGTCGTAGTTCCTCTTGCTTCTAGCGTCTGACCACACTGGGCGAGGTTGGTCCAGTGGCTTGTGTCAGCTTCCTGGTGGAAGGGATTTGTTCCAGCATTCTTGTGGGTAAAGCTGTATCTTGTTACTCGGATGGGCAGGGCCACATCAGGTGGTGTGTTCTGGGGTGGGTTTAGTATGACTTAGGCAGCCTGTCTGCTGATGGGTGGGTTTGTGTTCCTGTCCTGCTTGTTGGTTGGCATGGGTCATTCAGCACTGGAGTCTGCAGGCAGTTGGGTCTTGGAGTTGAGATGGAGACCTCTGGGAGAGCTCTCACCATTTAATATCCCCTGGGGCAGGGAATACTCTGGCATTCCAGCGTCCTGAACTCTGTGCTGCCACCCCAGAGGCTCAGGCCCAACTGGCTTAGGAACCAAGACACCACAAGCCACATGGCCTGGAAAAAAAGGGGAAAAAAAAAAAATAGAGCTTCCCTGGTGGCGCAGTGGTTGAGAGTCCGCCTGCCGATGCAGGGGACACGGGTTCATGCCCCAGTCCGGGAAGATCCCACATGCCATGGAGCAGCTGGGCCCATGAGCCATGGCCGCTGAGCCTACGCGTCCGGAGCTTGTGCTCCACAACAGGAGAGGCCACAACAGTGAGAGGCCCGCGTACTGAAAAAAAGAAAGAAAGAAAGAAAAAGGGGGCAGGAAGAAAAACAAATGAAAACGAATAGACCAAAAAACCCCAAGATAAATAGCAAAGACAAAAACAAGCAAACAGCAACAAGAACAATTAAAAACAAACAACCGAACAGACAGACAAAACCCCAGACAAATGGTAAAAGCAAAACCAAACAAAAACACAAAAATACAAAGAAACACACACACACACCAAAACAAAAACAGAGAATACAGAAAACAAAAGAACAACCAGACAAACAAAAGAACCCCCAAATGAAATCAAACAATTATAAACAAAACTAACAAAAACAAAAAATACAAAACAAAACAAAAGCAGACTGCAAACTGAAGGAAAAAGCAAACAAAACAAACACACAAAAACGATTTTAAAAAGATTAAAAAGATAAGAACAAATAGAACAAAGGAAAAGAGATAAAAACAAAATAGAACAAAGGAAAGAAAAAAAACAAGGAAAAAACCCAGAACAAAAAAAAGTAATATAGAAATACAAATATAAAAAAATTTTAAATGTATTAAAATTTTTTTAAAAAATAAAAACAAATAATAATAAAAAAAGCAACAGAGCAAACCAAAACATTAAAAAATAGTAATAATTATATTTTCCTGAGGTCTCAGCTGTCAGTGTCCTTGCCCCAACCATGTGTCACAGGCAACCTCCACCTCCCCAGGAGGTCCTCCAAAACCTCTAGGTATGTCTCTAGTCCCTCTGTGGACACTGTGGGGACAGCTCAGACTCTGCCCTGGCCCAACTCCCATGTGTACTAGTCCCCAAAGTCCACAGCTGCTAGAGCGAGACCAGTGTCATTTGTGGGAACACTCATTGTCCATTCAGATATTCCTTAGATGCAGGGTTTACCAAGCTGATCACAGGGATTTAATCTGTGACTTGTGCAGCTGCACAGAAAATTTTTTTTCCCTCTTCCTTAGTCACCCTGACCCTGGGGCTCAGCTGTGATTTTGGCCCCACCTCTGCATGCGGGCCACCCAGAGGAGTCTGCTCCCCAGGCTGTCCTGGAGTACTAGGGTCTGTCCCAGTGAGGACAGGGCATGGAGGTGGCAAGACTGCCTGGGTCGTGGGGGCCCTGGCAGCAACAGTTCTGCAGGAAAGCTGGTGGCCATGGGTGTGACAGATCCAGCCCTAGCGCCTGGCAGCCGTAAGGAGAAGATCAGTCCTGGTGGGGGCTTTCCTTAACACCTGGCAGCAGTCGTTAGAAGGTCCGCCTTTTATTAGCTCCTGGCAGGGCAGGGGGCCAGCGCTTGGAGAGAAAGGCTGCAATGGTGGCTCCACCCCTGTGTGTCACTCAACAGTGGCACCTTGGTTCTATGGCAGTCTGGGTTTCCTCCACAAGCATTCCTGGCTTCAAATTTCCTCCCTCCCATCCCCTCAAGCTGTCTCCCCACAGCCAACAGCAGTCCTCCCCTCAGGTTTGCTCTCCAATCCCCATGTTCCAGCTCTCAGCCCCTGTGTGCACTGATGGACACACATCCCAGTCTGGGGCATGCAGGGCTGTGGCACAGACTGTCGGTGTAGGTCTCACTCTGTCCTGTCTGCCGCAGACCAGCCATTTCACCCTCCTCTGACAGCCTCAGATGCTCCCTTTCTGTTCCAACTGATTTCTCCATCAGTGAGGGGGCTTCCCCAGGTGCAGGAACTTCTTCACCTCCCCCCACAAGGAGCACAAATCCCATCCCTCTTCCTCTCCTCTTCTTTTTTCCTTCTTTTTTTCATCCTACTGGGTTATGCAAGGACCTGTCTAGCCCTTTCCAGTGTCCAAGGTCTTCTGCTAATGTTCAGCTGGTGTTCTGCAAGAATATGGATATGTACGTGTATATGTATTCTTGATGCGTTTGTGGAGCAAGATGAACTGCACATCCTCCTTCCCCTGCCATCTTGGTCCTCAATAATCATCTAAAGAAAGCAGGAGCATTATTTCAGACAGATCAGACTTCAGAGCAAAGAAAGTTATTAGGGATAAAGAGGGGCTTTAAATCATGATAAAGGGGTCAATTCTCCAAGAAGACATCACAATTCTTAAGGAGTATGCACCTAACAACAGAGCATCAAAATACGGGAGGGAAAAACTGATAGAACTGCAAGGAGAAATAGATGGATTCACTATCATAGTTGGAAATATTGACACCCTACTCAGAAATGGATGGATCCAGCAGGCAGAAAATCTGTAAGGACACAGTCAAATTCAACACCTCCATCAATCAATTGGGTATAATTGACATCTATAGACTACTTTGTCCAACAGCAGCAGAATACACATTCCTCAAAAACTCACAGGGAAAACTGGACAGGTACATGTAAAAGTATGAGATTAGAACACTCCCAAACACCAAACACAAAAATAAGCTCAAAATGGATTAAAGACCTAAATGTAAGGCCAGAAACTATCAAACTCTTAGACGAAAGCATAGGCAGAACACTCTATGACATAAATCACAGCAAGATCCTTTTTGACCCACCTCCTAGAGAAATGGAAATAAAAATAAACAAATGGGACCTAATGAAACTTAAAAGCTTTTGCACAGCAAAGGAAACCATAAACAAGACCAAAAGACAACCCTCAGAATGGGAGAAAATATTTGCAAATGAAGCAACTGACAAAGGACTAATCTCCAAAATTTACAAGCAGTTCATGCAGCTCAATAACGAAAAAACAAACAACCCAATCCAAAAATGGGCAGAAGACCTAAATAGACATTTCTCCAAAGAAGATATACAGATTGCCAACAAACACATGAAAGAATGCTCAACATCATTAATCATTAGAGAAATACGAATCAAAACTACAATGAGGGGCTTTCCTGGTGGCGCAGTGGTTGAGAGTCCGCCTGCGGATGCAGGGGACACGGGTTCATGCCCCGGTCCGGGAGGATCCCACATGCTGCGGAGCGGCTGGGCCCGTGAGCCATGGCCGCTGAGCCTGTGCGTCCGGAGCCTGTGCTCCGGTACGGGAGAGGCCACAGCAGTGAGAGGCCCGCGTACCGCAAAAAGAATAAAAAAAAAAAAAAAAAAAAACTACAATGAGATATCATCTCACACAGGTCAGAATGGCCATCATCAAAATATCTAGAAGCAATAAATGCTGGAGAGGGTGTGGAGAAAAGGAACACTCTTGCACTGCTGGTGGGAATGTGAATTGGTACAGCCACTATGGAGAACAGTATGGAGGTTCCTTAAAACTACAAATAGAACTACCATATGACCCAGGAATCCCACTACTGGGCATATATACCCTGAGAAAACAATAATTCAAAAAGAGTCAAGTACCAAAATGTTCATTGTGGCTCTATTTACAATAGCCAGGAGATGGAAGCAACCTAAGTTTCCATCATTGGATGAATGGATAAAGAAGATGTGGCACATATATACAATGGAATATTACTCAGCCATAAAAAGAAACAAAATTGAGTTATTTGTAGTGAGGTTGATGGACCTAGAGTTTGTCATACAGAGTGAAGTAAGTCAGAAAGAGAAAGACAAATACCGTATGCTAACACATATATATGGAATCTAAGAAAAAAAAATGTCATGAAGAACCTAGGGGTAAGATGGGAATAAAGACACAGACCTACTAGAGAATGGACTTGAGGACACGGGGAGGGGGAAGGGTAAGCTGGGACAAAGTGAGAGAGTGGCATGGACATATATACACTACCAAACGTAAAATAGATAGCTGGTGGGAAGCAGCCACATAACACAGGGAGATCAGCTCGATGCTTTGTGACCACCTAGAGGGGTGGGATAGGGAGGGTGGGAGGGAGGGAGATACAAGAGAGGAGAGATATGGGAACATATGTATATGTATAATTGATTCACTTTGTTGTAAAGCAGAAACTAACACACCATTGTAAAGCAATTATACTACAATAAAGATGTAAAAAAAAAAACAAAAAAAAACTCACAGGGAGCATTCACCAAGACAGATCACACTCTGGGCCATAAATGGCTTTTCCCAAAGGCTGCAGGTGTGGAAAGGTATGGTTGTGGTTGTTACTGTCATCCTTATTATATTTAGGAAAGGGTGTGAAAGTAAAACATTTAAACCCATAGTTCTGAGTAGAACTACATTCTAGAACATCAGAAGCAGATGGAAATCAAACACAAGTACAGTCTATCCTGAACAACAAGTAGCTCACACATGGTTGTTAAATAAGGGAATGATGTCTATATAATGAGTGAGTTTTGTCGGTTCACAGGTGAGTTTTCTTGGGAATGGGAGACAGAACAGAAAGAACCTGTAGCACCAAAGGAAAGAGCCTGAAGTTTGGCTGCTGCGTAAGCAGAGCCCTTTTAGCTCAATTTTAAGTAAATTTAAGATGCGTGCCTGCAGTGAGGGCTCACCTCCCACCACCCAAGCCCCACAGCGCCCTCTGCTGGTGACAGGTGCACTCAGGGCTCACTTCCAAATGCATGGTCTCAGTACCCCCAGACCAGCCATCTGCACCCTACTGGTTACATGCATTTTAGTATCCATGAGGCCTTCTCCAGCTACCACCACCCCTGCTAAATTCTCCCTCAAGGTAGCAATTCGTGTTTTCATGAGGCCTGTGGTTACAGAGTTGCAAAGGTTTTGAACTGCCTACTCCCAATCCTAATTTCTCCATAAACCCTCTTATGTTTAATACACAAAATGCATTTTTTTCCAGAAATGCATATATTGTTTTGTAGCAGAAGGATCTACAACTGATTTCCAGCAAAAGGATTTTCATGATATGAACAGCACCGTTTGCAAGAAAAGGCTGAGTGCCAAATATTTACTTCTAAACAGAACAATTATCTGTAAATACTATATATCAGGTTCCCACTGAGCTCAAACCTCAGTGCTACTGCCAGAGAAAATCAGAGCATTGTGAGTCATCGACTCTGCCCTCTATGACCTTACCAAGTGCCATTGGGGGCTTGCAGGTACTTGTGCTGGGCAAATGTGTGATACAAGGCTTTTTATGTTCTGTGACAACTCAGTCACGCAAGTAATTAGTGCTCTGGGCACTCAAAGGAAGAAAGAGATTGCTCTCTGGGAGAAATGGCTACGGACATCTTTAGAATACAAATGCCCTTTACCTTGATCATTCATTCATTCAACCAAACTATTTATTGAGCACCTACTGTGCCCCAAGCAGTGCTAAGTGCTGGAAATACACAGAAGAACAAGTCAAATACTGGTCCTTGTGCTCATGGAGCTAGCAAGGAGGACAAACCTTATATAAACAAATATAAGAATTATTTAATTGTTATTTTACTAACGGCTCAAATTAAATTAAAAAAAACCCTTGAAGTCAGAGGGAATTTCATTAGAGGAGTAAAAAGAGAGGAGGTCATTCCTAGCTTAGGGATTCAGGTAGGCAGTTTATCTTGTACTTAATTGTCATAACCTCAAGCCTCTCAGTTACACAAGCAGCCAGGGAGTCCTCGGTCACTTCCCAGATGGCCGCCATGGCGCTGCAATGTTCTACATCAATTCATCCTGAGTGCTAGTTACAAACTCTTTTATGAAGAGTCATCCTCATCAGGGACATTGGAACTGTAGTCTTCCTTCTTCTCATGCCGTTGTACTTATGAATCACTGGTCGTTCTGATACCCTATCAACACATCTGCTCTTAATTGTTACACAGAGCTGCCTCCTCATGTCAAAAGGCAAAAATGCTGCCTTGAACCTAGTCCCACATACCTGACCCTTGAAGAGTCTGAGGAAGTATCACATCCCTGAAGCTTTGTGTGGGAGAGTTACTTAGGAAAGAGCCCCTGAGCTAAAAGAACACAAAGATTTATGGGGGTAGGAGTGGAAGGGTATGGGATGACTTGTTGATGCACTATTTTGGGCTTGTCCTTATAATGTCTTTTCCTTCACATCCATCTCCCACTTCCAATTCCATGCAGGTAGCTGGGTGTTTGTGCTTCCTGAATCTAGAGAAATTTGTATTGCTAGGCAAAAAAAAAAAGCTTCTGGAAGACAGCCTCTCTTTCATCCTCTTACAAAAGCCTGAGTTTTGAGGAGGTTGAGGTAAGCAGTTCAGAGGGGAAGGTGGCAGGTATGCGGGTATTCCAAAGGGAATTGGAGAGAACTTAATGCTTCTGCAGGGAAAAAAAGTACAGCAGAGAAGAAAAGAGATGGCCCTGATTTGACTGGAGGGCTGCTGTGTGTCCACCCACAGCTGGCTCCCCCACTTCCCTTGAGAGATGGTGGAAGGGAGCGGTACACCTAAGAAGTCCAAGCCTTGAACAAGATCTGTCCTGTCCCCAAGCATATCTCAGAATTCGTGCAAAGCCCCTGGAAGCCAGACCCACTATGTAGTGATGGAGTCTGATCAACAGCTCTATATAAGACCTACCCTTTCTCAATAAGGACTTAGGCATGACTCTGGAAATAGGTGGGAAAAGAATGCTAATAATCTCACCTGAAATTAAACTTTGCACCAGCCCTGTGGAATGGAGGTGTGGAATCAGATGTGATTTGATTTCAAATAAGTAAAGTTTTTGACAGGCATTTCATGCATATCTGCCTTCACAGCCTAAGAGTCATATTCACTGTACTTAATCTTTTTTTCCACTCTTTACCTTGTACAACTAAATAATGAATTGCCTTGATAGCCTAGTGATATGTCTTTCTTTAATTGTTAAACATGTGTTAATAATTCAAAAATCCGCTGTTGACCTCCCCACACTCTTGTGATTTTTGCAGGCCTCAGAGCTCTTTGAAAGTCTGTCACTCTTGAATCCAGAGTCAGTTAAAAGCTTTCTGGTTTGGTCCACTCTCTAGAAGGTATCCTGCTTGCCAATAAGGTGCTGGGGTTAAATGGAAGACAGAGTTCAAGGATTTTGAAGCTCTGATTCAATTATACTAAATGAGTGTAAGAGATTCAGATATGTCTCCATTGAGGGCATTCACCCAGCCCTTGGGGACATCTTTTTTTTTAAGCTGGAGAACTCTGTCATTGGAGAAACCTCACTCCTGGGATTTAGGGTTGCACAGACCCTTTTACTCAATTTAGTCCCCATTTCAAGCACCAATAGCTGAGAATGAATGGATAATGTGGTTACATACACGCTTCCGTTGGACTAGCGCTCCGTTTTCTTCACCCGTCTTTTCCCCACACCATGCTCTATTCCTGGGGCAGCATGATATAGTGGTAGTTGAGCTTGGAAGTGGAGCAGCCCTTCCTTCTGCTACAAATTTTACCAGATTTCCAAGCACTGGGTGGTCGGGGGAAAACTTTATCTACTTCAGTACAGATTTAGTACAGATAGAAGTTATTCTGGCTACTGGGTCTTTGTCATATGCATAGATTATACAGTTTTAAAGACGTAAAGGACCTTAAATGTTAATAAAACAAAACTCCACCTTACAAATAAAGAAATTAAGGACAAGAATCTTGTCCAAGACCAATTAGAATGGGCAAGGAGAAAATGGGCACGGACCCAAGTCTCAATCTGGTGCTGTCTCCGTATCACTGTCTCTTCAACTAGTCAAAAATAATTCTGCTTTATTTCTAACCCTTCCCTGAATCTCAAAGATTTGCTTTCTTTTGCTTGCATCTAATTTTCTCTGTGGCGTTTTGGGAGCCCTCCAGTAACTGCGCATCGGCAGGAAGATTATTTTAAGCTGAAAAATCTTGGTATTCTGCAAGCTCTGAATATCATTAATTTCCATATGTTCTGAGGGTTATTAAACGTTTTTCATGTGTTTTTATCCCTGATATCATTTCCTTCTTGTGTTCTCTGCTGACTGGCTCAGTATCACCTACCCTGGTAAAATGTTCTGCCCCTTTAGTGTTCTGCTGCTCTTAAATGATATTTGACATTTGACATCTGGGATCTATGTCTGCTGCATAAATGGCTCTGAGCCAGACTTGATTTGCTGCTTTCATCAAACTATTTGTCACCCTTTGAAGTTGGGACATGCAGTATTACTCATTTGTGATGTCAATGCACTAGGCAGAAATTTAGAAGTTAAATACTCTATTCATGATGAAGAACATTTGTGTCAAATACTAAAGATAACCAAAATTAGTTGTGGCACTGACTGCTGAAATGAAGTGATACCTAATTCTGAGGATCAATCCAAAATCTTGGTTGTCATCTCCCGAGAGACTGGAGCACCAACACAGTACTGGCACACATCAGAGGTGACCCCTCAGGTAACAGAGTACCGTGCTCTTAGCAGGATGCAAAAGACGTTAAGCAGGCCTGGAGTTTTCCCTGAAAATAATCAGAGACTTTTAGGAACAGACCTAAACACTAAAGGGGCCACCAATTCTTACTCCAATGACCTCTGAGGGTGAGCCAAAGGAGGCAATTTCAAGAATCTCTAATTGAAATCACTACCTCAGAGAAATACCCCCACTCCCATGTTCATTGCAGTGTTATTCACAATAGTCAAGACATGGAAACAACCTAAGTGTTCATCAATGTGGCATGCATGTTCAAAAGATTAATATTCAGCCACAGAAAAGAAGGAAACCTTGCTATTTGTGACAACATTGGATGCTGTCCATTTGGATGGACTTGAGGGCATTATGCTGAGTGAAATAAGTCAGACAGAGAAAGACAAGTACTGTATGATTTCATTTACGGGTGGAATCTAAAGATGCCAAACTCATGGAAACATGAGTAAAGTGGTGATTGTCAAGGGCTAGGGGGTAAGGAATATGGGAGGATGTAAGTCAAAGAGTACAAACATCCAGTTAAAAGCTAACTGGTGACTATAGTTAACAATACTGTCTTACATACTTGAAAGATGCTGAAAGAGTAGATCTTAAATGTTCTCACCACCAAAAAAAAAAAAAAAAAGGTAACTATGTGGGGTGATGGAGGTGTTAACTAACCTTATTGTGGTAATCATTTCCCAATATATAGGTATATCAAATCATCATGTTCTACACCTTAAACTTATACAATGTTATACGTTAATTATATCTCAATAAAGAGAAAAAAAATTAAAAAGGAAAAAATAAAGGAGAATTTCCTTTAGGAAATAAAAAAGAATTCCTAACGAAGGCTTTACTGTGTAACCAAGTAACTATGTAAGCATGGCAAGATACCCTTGCAGGGAAAGCATGTGGTGAACTCTTTAAGAGCCTGGAATGTAAACCAGGTTGGCACAAGACAGAGTGGGCCAACTGTCATGCTTCCTACCAAAAAAGCTCATGTCCACGTTTCTGGCATGGATAAGATACAGCTCAGATGAAGTAAAACTGAAAAACTAAAAAGGATTCTCATTCTCCTATACGGACCGATCCATTTTCTTCACTCTGTGAGAGACAGACACGTTAAGAATATTTCTGCAACTTGAAAAATATCACCATTAAAAATGTTGTTAGTCCCTTCCTGTGTTCAAGGATCCATGTAATAAATTTCAATTAAGAGTTAGTGATCTAAGGAGAAAACTCACCTCCTGGTGAATTAGTATGTATCCTTTTTTATCATCAGGTAATTAAAGTTTAGTCCCTCACTACATTTAAAATTTTTGATTACCTAGGAACCCATTACAAAAATTAGTGTTATAATAATAGTAACTATTTTTAGCCTAGGTTTATCATTTTATATATGTTTTCATTTTTATCCTTGTTATATGAGTCTATTTACTTTTCCTTCTTTTATTGTTGGTCATCTCAAAGGTGCTTTAGAAATAGGTAGAGCCTAAATAATAAATACATTAAAAAATTAATAAGGGCAATCTAAGAGACACATTAACCCCAGCTTATTTCCAAACTCTGTTGTTTGTGCAGGTTACAATCAGCTCCACACACCTTGGCCCTTGAAATAAGTCAATCTAACAGGGCTAGCTGGATGGTTGCTGCAGGAATTCTGCTCAGCCAGCAAGGGGAGTGAGTGAAAAGGAAGGGAGAGCAACACAAATTTCCACCCAAGCCAAGGTTGGCTGTTGAAGCAGAAAGGGAACAGCCAGGGTTGGACATGAGCCACCTCAACTGCATGGAAGGATTTCAGATTCACCGATTTCAGAAACATTTAAAGAGCTGACGTTGAAGGAGTCCGGGTGTATCACACTGCCCACAATGTGGAATGTGTCCAACAGAGTAATGTTCACAGATGCAAAAGGGAAAGACAAGATGCTTGCCTCCAGCTCAACTGCATTCCTATCACACACATGACGATCTCTGCTTGGAACAATCTGAAATTTTTAGAGCCCTGATTCCTTCCTACCTTCTTTCTTTCCTCCCTTCCTTCCCTGCTCCTCTCTGTCTTTCCTGGGACAGAGCCAAGTATCTGTGAGAATAGGCTGTGGGTGGTCTACATGAGAGGCTGGCAGCTGTGCAGGATTCCAGACGGGCTGGCTGGCTTACTACCCCAGTGTCAGGCACAGTCTGCACTTAGCAAGGGTGTGTGGGATTGAACCGAGTATTTTCCAAGAGACCATAGAGATTATGGAACCCAAATAACAATGAAATCTACAAAACATTCGATGTACCCATTCATTTGAAAATATCAACCAAATGGGGGGAAAAGTCAAGAATAATTCCGTACCTAGGCCATTCAGATGTGAGTGCTCTATATATGGTCACTCATAAAGATGCACTTTGATGAGAAGGGTGAAAATCAAACAAAAAAATAAATACAGTCAACAGAGATTTCTTTTTCAAGCATAGATCAAATGCATTGCTTCATTTGTATTCAGATTTATGTATATTTCAGGTTGACTAATATAAGGTGACTTAGGGAGACCCAGAGAACAATTGCATCCCTGAGGCTAAAAGTGTGAAATGCAATGACAGTCTTTATTAACCTGGGTAAGGCGTTTATGTCCCTTGAAAGACACCCTTTGAATGGTTCTATCATTCTTTAAACAAGTTAGCTCTGGTCGCCCCCACCCCACCTCTTTGTGCTCTGTACGGTCAGGACACAGATGGCATTACTTTTTAGGACGAGGACTGCCTCTAATATTAGTCTCCCAAGCTACAAATGTGATTTAAAACCTCTCAGCCAGCACTTTATTCGTGGCAAGATGCATCGCCTATCCCCTGAGAAGTCATGAGTGCAGTCTCCCTATGAGGGCACTTAAAGTGGACTGAAATTGAATAATCTTTGCAATTTACCTTGGCTATTTCCCTCTGGTATAGAATAAAGTTGGAGATGCAGAGAGCTCAGAGAATCACAGCAAGCCAAAGATTTGGGGTTTGGAGAAAAGCCCACCATCATTTCCACTCCTTATAACCACCCACCTTCAAGCCACAAATGAAAGAAGAGTATCTGTGCCCACAGATAATTTGAATGATTTCTCTGAATGTGACTCATTTAGATGAAACATATGGAAACTCACTTGGGCAAAAATGAACTAGGGAAGGTGGGGGAGAGCGGGAAGAAAAAAAAAATCCATTTGACTAGATTACATCAAAAGCAAGATTTCTTTGGGATGCCTCTTCAACATTACTTATATCCTCAATGAATTATTCCACATTTATAAAAACAGCTTATGCTCCATGTAGATTTTAAAAATTGTTATGGTTCTTTTTGTTTGAATTCAAAGGAGACACAAGGAAATCTCTAGGTGTAAAATGCGATTATGGTTCTGGAATTTGGAGTACTGAATTTTTTCACTGGGCTGACTACCATAATCGAATTAATATGGATCCATCTGGTCTCCATTTCCTTGGTGTGGTGTAGGTTCACCCCATATCACATAAGTTATGCTCCTTAAGGACTTTATCACTTGACTTATTTGCCTGACTGGAAAAGTTGTATCAACATATAAACTAGTCATGATGATAACTACTGGCCCAAATGTTGTGATGTATACGAAGTCATTCTAATCCTCAACAATGACACCAACAAAATACATGTAAGAGAGTAGTTACTTATACACAGTACTGTGCAGGATGCTGTGTCGATAAAATTATACAAGTCTGGTCCACCCTTATTTTGAGGAGCCTACAATGTCTGGTGAACACTGATAAAGTTACAGACATAAGTTAGAAGCATTCCACCAAAGCATTTTAGTGCATATCAAGGAAGAGGCTCATGACCGTTAGAGGTAGGGTGTGTAGCAAGTGCGCTGTGAGAGCCCCTCCCATGTCCCTTAGACCAGGGGTCCCCAACTCCAGGGCCGAGGACCAGTACCAGTCCGCAGCCTGTTAAGAACCAGGCCGAACAGAAGGAGGTGAGTGGCGGGCATCGCTCCCCACCGCTCACATTACCGCCTGAACCATCCTCCGTCCCGTCTGTGGAAAAATTGTCTTCCACAAAACCAGTCCCTGATGTCAAAAAGGTTGAGGACCGCTGCCTTAGACCCTACCGTCTCTTTGTGTTTTGGATGACCTCCACCAGCAATTATCTGCATTTCTGGACTTGAGAGCTTTTTCCAGAGCCATAGAAGACGAATCAGCACATCTCAGGAGCAGCCTTCAACCAATGACCAGTGGGAGTTGGAGGATAAATTCCTCAGCTCCTTCATCTCTCAAGTGGAATCATTCTGAGGCATGTACTTTCTATTTCCCAGTTTCCCCAAGATTGAGCTCCAATTGCTCACCTTGACAACTATGTACAAATTCACCCTTTTTTGACTGCCTTCCCATCCCTTTATCACTTTCCACATCCTTGTCAGTGTTCCCTGCCATCTCCCAAAGAAGTTCTTTACACTTGAATCTTTGCTTCAGGTCAGCTTCTGAAGGTAACCCAAATTAGGACAAGGTGAGTCCACCCTCTAGATTGGTCAGAAAATGCATCAGTGAGGGTCCACATCCAGACAGAATAAAGAGAGGAAAATAGTCAACTCTTCTGTGACTAAACTTGAAAGGATTCATGGACGTGCTGGTGTGACAGACACTGTGGGTTACCTACACTACAGCAATTGTTCCTCCCTCCATAGTCAATATAAATCAACTTGGTTTGGCCACAAAAAGCTCAGAGTAGCTAAACCCCTCCCTTGGTCCCTGAGGATGAGCCAAGCTCAGTGCAAGTCAAGCATGATTGCTCCATTCCCATTTGCTGATTATCTTTAAGGGAGAGCAGTTGACTGAGTGCCCATGAGGCATAAGCAGAAATGTGTTGAGGAGCTCTTTTCCTCATGGATACACAGAGAGCTGGAAAGGTAAAGAGCTTCCTTTTTGGCCTTCACCTTCTTTCCTGTTTGGGAAGGAAACAGGCACCACTGGGGGAATGCCTGGAGTTATTGTAGTCATCTTATCCCCATGAGAGAAAGGTTGTTGCATTGCTAAACCAACCCTAGAACTTCCTACCTCCAGACTTCATTTATGTAAGATAAATATTTGTCAAGATTTCTGTTACGTTCACCCAGTTTATCCTGACTGATACGGGTGCAATTCTAGAAACCAGTTCAATGAGGAAAGATGGTTTGCAAGGAACTGTGTTCAAAATAGCAGTGGAGATAGAAAGTCCCATATTATACTTTTCCTGTGTATCATTTTCATAGTTCACTTAAAACTTTTAAAATGAAAGAGACTGGTGTTAATATTCCATTTCCCTCCTGGGATACTCCCCTACAGACCCTCACTATGCAGTAACAAACTCCTTAACCCAGCTTGGGCCCTTAGGCCTGCTTCTACCTCTGCCTGAATTCCTTTCCCTACAGGTCCTCATGGCATCTTCCCTCACTTCCTTCAGGACTCTGCTCAGTTGTCACCTCCTCAGTGACAATCCCCTATGAAATGACATTACCCTTGCTCTCATCATCTCCTTTCAAGGAAAAAATGTATGCGGAAGAATGATATTCGGCCCATGAAGCAGGAAGGTTATTACTGTCATTATAAAAGGTACATTAAAGTTTATACTGTGGCCCAGAGTGACCAGGTTATTAAAAGCTAATGCTACAGATTCATGCACCACCAAAGAGACTGGCTAGGTTGATGCAAGATGTCATTTTCAAGCATGACCCACACAGAATTATTGGGTCCATATTTTAAGGTCATTTTAGCCACCTACTTCCAATAATAGTAGTTAATATTAAGGAATCATCCTTTTGGCTGATCAAATTTCTTGCAGAGCTTTTCTGCTTTCCTTTTATTTTGAGGAGATGGGATACATGCCTTAACTGCCATATTTTAAAACTGTCACCAAATCACCTACTTCCCTTTAGGATGAAAAAGAGGAGGAGGAAGAATAGCTCTGGGACAATATACCTCCTCTCTTCTTGAAATCTCTACTTGGATGACATAAAGCACCCAAACTCCACACCACATATGCAAGTCCTAAGAGCTATTCACATGTCCCTCTCCTTGGTCTTCCTCTACCCACAGAGGCTAGAAAACTAAAATACTGGATTTCCAAGACTCCATTTAGCTAGGGGTGGCCATGAAACTTAGCTCAGGCCAATATGATGTAGGAAAAGTTCCTGGATAGAGGTCCCTTCCCAAATAAAAGGGAAAATTTTTACTAGGATACAGCCCTTCACCTCTTGGACCTTCATCCAATTTTATAGTTGTAAAGCAGGTACAAGGGGAGGATCACAGCAGTCATCTTGAACCATAAGGAGATAAGCAAAAGGGTAAAGGGCTACACACCACAGTAGGTAGACCAGAAAGCTCAAAAGTACTCTACTATCCCTGAATTGTTGAGCTGCTTTATAAGTCCTAGATTGTATAGCCGTGGACTCCCTGTCCTGCAAATCACACACACCCCTAACTGATTCAGCCATTCCAGTGAGTCCTTCTGCTCTTTGTAGCTGATCACTAATATAAAGACAGGGACTGAACTCATGAAACCCCCTCTCACCTGGCCCCTTTTCCAGTATCTTTAGCACAGTAAATAACACCTCCATCCTCCTGAACACATAGGCCAGAAATCTAGGAGTTATTCCTGACACTGTTCCCTCCTTCATGTCCATATCCAACCCATCACTGCCTAAATGTCCAACCACAATCACCATCTTTCCAGATACCACTGTCCCTCATCAGAGTGCCTATGACAGCCTCCTTGCTTGTCTCCTTTCAATGTTAGGTCCTCACTGTACTCACTTTCCTTTTCCAAATACAAATCTAATCATCCATTCACACACACACACACCCCTGCTTGAAAGGCTTCAGTGGCTTTCCATATGTCCTGTGATCATGATCCAAATATTTAATATGGCCTAAAAAGCCCTTGGGGATTTACCCCAGCTCTTCTCTCCAGCCTCAGCTTGTGCTAGCTTTCCTCTGAGTTTCAGCTTCCCAGACCTTCATTTGTAAGAAAGCACCCTACTCCCTCCTCTATGAGGTCTTTGCACAGACTTTCCTCTGGCCAGAAAGTTCTTTTTCGCCTCTACCCTTTGCTACTTGACTCCTGGCAAGTTCCCCTTCATTCAGAACACAGTCCTAACTTCTCAATCTCAGAGAACTCTTCCATGACTCAGCTCAGGAGTACAAGATCCTTTGTTTTAACACTGCCACACAACAAGCTTCCCTTTTTCAGAATCTCTAGTTGTAATTATGCATCCTTAGTGGGATTAGTTCTTTAATGGTAAGTCCTTGAGAGCAGGTTCTCTGATTTTTTGTTTTGTCTTCGCATAGCATTCTCCATGCCTGACACTATGCCCAGCACGTAGTAGGTTCTTAATAATATTTGTTGAACAAGGATTGAATGGAAGAAAGGCAAATAGCCCATTCAATCAGCCAGGCCCTAAATAATTGATGAGTAACATTATATTATCTAAACAAAGTGGAACTATATAATAATATGATTGAGATAATATCAAAAATATATTGAGCTTTACTGGGCCATAAATATTTGATGAATCACCAATCTTTACCATCTCACTCATGGTATTTATTTCAGGATCTGCTTCCTCTGAGGCCTGGGTGGACTGGCTTAGGCAGTGGTGTGGAGTGGGCACACAGTCTGAACTGCTGAGGCCAAGCTATGAGATGGTGGCCCTGACTAGAATTTAATCCAGACTTACAGCCTGTGTTGGGAATATCATCAAATTGGAGAGAGAAGGTGTGTGAGTCCTTTATTCCAAATAACCTTCCATCTGAGACATCCCTAACAGGCACTACCCAAACATGGGTTGTGGATCACTGAATCAAGCCACCAACTGACAAAGAGGCTGCATGGGAACTTGCCCTCACAGTTCACACCCCCCTCATCATATGACTTAGAAAAATGGTAAATGGATAAAATTGAAAAGAACCAGCAGAAAACATGTCTTGATCTAGAGGGTCTCAGTTTGAAAAGGTCAAGTCTTTCCTCAAGGGGAAGGTGCTCTTCCTTTCTTAATGGTTCTCTCAGTCACTGGGTCACAAGGATTTATCTGTTCCCACATTCACATCTAAATCATGTGATTCCACCAAAGGAATCAGCAGTGGAAACAGACTGTGTTTTGTGGGAGTGAGAGAATAAATAGGTGCTTGTGAGGTGGGGACATCTTTCAGCCTAGAATCTGGAAAAGGATCTTTGTCTAGTGACAAAAGGTAATCAGGATGGAGCGGAGAGCAAACAGGGTGAATAACATGTAACATTTCCCTCCACCTCTACCCAAACCAGCTGAACACCATTTTATTCTATTCCTTCCAAGAGCCAAATTTTGGGGTCAGAAGCCATGGATTTAAGCCTCCAATCTGCCGCATATGAGTCTTGTGACACAGATGGTAATTTAGTCTCTCTGAATCACATTTTTCCCATGGCAACCAGAACATGGAACCCAGTTGGTAAATAAAGATGGAACCCCATGCAGAATTGTGCCAAGAATCAATGAGGTCATGTATGTGAACTCCATTTATGCATTGCAAGGCTTATATCCACATTAGCTCATTTATTTGGACTTCTCATTCCCCAAACTCTCCTTACCATATTTAGACACCACAGAGGTACGTGCTTTTTCACCCCTGATGAAAGAAGATAATTCTCTCAAGGGCCACACCTTGAGCACTAGCCAGCTTTTCTGAAACTCCATACCTTCTCTGTTGGCTTGCCTCTCTTTCATATGACACTCTCTTAAGCCCCTCATGGAACTGTCTTTCCCTGACCCCATTCAATGATGTCTTGGGAAACAAGAAGACCTCAGACTACCCTCAGAAGTAAATTACAGGTTCTACTCACAGGCACTAGCTGCTTATCATATGACCTCCAGGAGCTTTCACACAAAGCTAAGTGTGGCTGGGAGAGATGTACTGACCTTTGGGTAGGAGGTCAGGACATCTTGTGTGCAAATCTGTGTTTGAGGCCCCCAATCTCCGTGGAGGATGTGGCCTCTGCAGTTGTGACATACACCCCATGTAAGACAGCTCCCAGTGCACCTGGAACTAGCCCCAAATCCTCACCAACAACAACCTGGTAACTCACGGATATTGTTGAAAATGTCCATGTTTGCCCACAAGATGCTTAAAAAAAAAAAACAACTATGTGATAAGTGATTTGCGTAAATTTGTGTGTGTGATGTATTAGAACATTTTCAGTTTGTTGAAATTTTATTGGCATTAACTAGTTTTGCAAAGTGTTCAATTTCTCATTCTGAAGAAAGGATGGTAATGGTTTTAATTATTGGAGACCCCCACTGAAAAAAATTTAAAGGGATGGTAGAGATGCAGATAGAGCTGTGTTTTGATTACCCAGCTGCCACAAGTCACAGAGGTTGACATCCAAAAATTTCGCTATTTGATCATCTGTATTGATTGAGAAGAATCCTAATTCAGAGGTGTGGAGGTGGGAGGATATTTCCCAATCTTGCCATTTCCCATCCCAAAATGAACTTTGAGTTTGAGGATGAGGAGAGAAACAATATCTTCCCATTGGCTAGTATCCCTCACTTGAAAAAACTTCAAGGATCCATTCATGAGAGAAAACTAAATCATCTGAGGCCTACCGGAATATTCCAATAATTAAAATACAACACCCCTTGGACTTTTCAACATGCTAGAATGGACCTAAAGAAAAGTTAACCCAATGACCTCTCCTACAGGTGAGGAAATCTGAGACCCAGAAAGATGCAATGCTGAGAGGTAAATCCAGCCTCATATTTCTAGCCAGGTCCTCTCCCCACTGGATCATACTAGGTTCGCGAGTACGGTTGTTAAGGGTCATTCACAAAGAAGCACTCACCGCTTTCAGTCTTTAGCTTCCACAGGTCTCCTTAGGAGCAATATCTCCTTTCTTTCTGTCTGCTTGTGCTGTCATAACAAAATATCATAGACCAGGTGGCTTAAACAACAGAAAATTATTTGCTCACGGTTCTGGAGTCTAGAATTCCAAGATCAAGGTGCCAACAGAATTGGTGTCTGGTGAGAGCTCTCTCCTTGAGTTGCAGTTGGTTGTCTTCTCCTATGGTCTTGCCTCTGTGTGTGCATGTGGAGAGAGGGGGAGAGAGAAAGAGAGAGAGATCTTCCCTCTTCTTGTAACGCCACTAATTCTATCAGATAAGGATCCAACCTCATTTAACATTGATTACCTGCTAAAAGCCCTATTTCCAAATACAATCACATAGGGGTTAGGACTTCAACACATGAATTTGGAGGGGCGGGGGGACACGATTCTGTCCATAGCACTTTCTCACTACTCAAGAAGCTGATTTTATAACTCCTGACCTCCAACTAGGCATTTGAAGAATATCAAATTGTATTAAAAATATCACTCGTTGTTTTCAAATACAGCCAGAGCAGGACAATGGCTACAACATTTATCCTTCTAGAACAGACAAAGTATTTACTTCACTCACCCCATCCGCCCCTAATTTACTGTATCTAAGTAAAGTGAGTCCTGAACATCTGTTTTGTGTGAATAAGGAAAACAAACAATTCGGTGTATCACTTCCTAATTTTAATAACGTCTGGATATAATATGACAAGGTTGATGTACTGTAACACTTGTTAAAGTGGGACTCAACCCACATTGTTTTCACCAGCCGCCAAGCAGCCAATTAAATACCAGCCCATGAGCTGAGTGTCTGCTAACACAGAGGCCAGGCAACCTCATTACTGGCAAGGTTAATTTAATCAGTTAGTTTTCCTCAGTGCCTGTGAGTCACTCCCAAAATTTAAAACACAAATACAAAATATTAATGGAAGCATTTCCCAAATCTGTGGAATTCCTCATGCCTCTCTCTTCCCACTTATTTTACCTCACCTGGGTCACCTACCTGCAAAAAGCCCCTGTCTACTGGCAACCAGCATTTTACTAGACTTGAGCTCAGGAACCTCAAAAACAGAAATAACGAGATGTGCCATCTTTTGTATATTTGCAAATCTGGTATAGTGCATGCATCTTTGTGCTGTAGGAAGAGTCCTCTGATCCAACAACTGACACGTGTTCTCACATCTGAAGTTCTGCAAAAGAAAAAGAAGGAAGACAAAGTTTAATTCTAAAGTAGGAAACAATCCATTCCACAGCTGGAGGCATTCAGAACTGGGCTGCATGGAATGATGCTGTTTGTGTTCAGAGGTGCCGGCAGCGCTGCAATCCACCCAGCTAGGGGTGCCTTCGTGTGGACGCTGAATCGTGGAATCCTGAGAAGGCTGGCCACTCCCTCCTCTTCACCATCCTCCAGGAGAACTTGTCTCACAACCCATGGACTCTGACCAATGACTGAAATATAACAGCTATTCTTACAGATCTCAAGGAAAACACAACATGACCATAATTTTAAGTGTTTGAGAAGCCAAAAAAAGGGATTTGAGTTTGCCAACCAACATTACAGTGATGGCCCTCTTACTTAGTATATGTGGATCTCAAGGCCTATCCTGACTTTCAAGCAATCAAAAGGTGATGTTCACAGTGGGGCCCCAGGCCCAGGTGTGGATAACAGCATTTAGCAGGTATAGACCTAATGCACACAAATGCATTCACAGTAAAAATATAACAGTGTTGGTCAATAACCATCCTAATGGCTGTATACAAACTTAGATTGTAATATTCTGAAATTGTTTCCTGAAATAAGACTTTTCAGATTTAAAGTGAAATGACAAAGGACTAGAAGAAAATGTAGAGAAGTATTGTATAATCTAAGGATGGGGGTGGCCTTTCTAAGTATGATACTAATAACAGAAATCATAACAGTAATAGATTTAGCTGTCTATAATCTAAAAGCAATCAAACAAATAAATGAAAAAAAAGTAACAGCAACAAAAATTACTAACATAGAAAAGTACATCAACAAAGTTGAAAGCCTAAAACAAACAGAGAAAAAAATGTTGACAACAAAGAAAACAGATAAAGAGTGAGTGTACTTAATGTACACAAAGTAATTAAAAAGTCAGTAAGAACCTGGGGAGGGGGTTGCGGGGGGATGCATTGGGAGATTGGGACTGACATATATACACTAATACATATAAAATAGATAACTAATAAGAACCTGCTGTATAAAAATAAATTAATTAATTTAATTTAAAAAAACAAAAACAAAATTCAAGGTGTTGACAGGACCAGGTACCTTCTGAAACCTCTAGGAGATGACCCTTCCATTCCTCTTCTACTTTCTGGTAGCCACTGCCATTCTGTGGCTTGTGGGAGCAGAACTCCAGTCTCTGCCTCTGTCTTCAGTAGACCATATTCCCTCTGTGTCTGTATGCATGTCCTAATTTTCCTCTTCTTATATGGCACTGCTCATAGTGGACTATGGCTCATCCTAATGACCTCATCTTAACTTGATTGTGCCTGCAAAGACCTTATTTCTAAATTAGTCACATTCACAGGTACCAGGGGTTCAGACATGAACATCTCTTTGGGGAACACAATTTAACCCATAATAATGCTCCATCAGTATTTGATAAATGGATGAATAAATGCATGTGTGCTCAGCCACCACTTCTGAAAAAAAAGAAATCAGTAAAAACCCTAATGTGATTCCCTCCTGCACAGCTGTTCCCTAGAAGAGTAGTCATGTATCTCCAACCACTTTCTCTCTTACCCAAGTACTAGTCACCACCCCATGGACAATCTGATGGACACGAACATGAGCCCCTGAGGCCCCAGAACTATCTTTTCAGTTGTAAACCAAGGGCTGACAAAAACTGTCATTTTAAAATGGATAATAATGGAAGATGAGCTCCAGTTATCTTTAAGAACAGTCAGTTTAAGGGCTGATACAAAGGATGAACCGCACATCATTGAAACAGTAGTAATGAATTACACAGGCAGTCCTATTCTAGGAACACTGGCAAATTTGAAAATATCTGTATACCCAATGGTTTCCCTTGGGGGATTTGAAATAACACCAACTGTAGCTTAGAGGTGAAGGGTGGTTCAGGGCCCATGCATATTAGTGGACAGCACTTGGTTGGTGTGAGGGAAGATGCAGAGTCAGAATACGAAGAGGAGCTGAAACTCCTAAGTATATCTGGAAAGTGATCTGCCCTTGGAAGTGGTGGCAAGCTTCCACAGAATAAAGTCAAACTTGCTGTGAACTGGATGATGGTGATGATGAAGATAATGAGGAAGCTGAAGAAAAATCTCCAGTAAAGGAATCCATATGAGATACTCCAGCCAAAAATGCAAAAACCAAAACAGAATGACAAAGACTCAAAAACATCAACATCAAGATTAAAAGGTCAAGAATCCAAAAAACGTAGAAAAACTCCTAAAACACCAAAAGGAGCTAGTTCTATAGAAGACATTAAAGCAAGAATGCAAGCAATTATAGAAAAGGGTGGTTCTCTTCCCAATGTGGAAGCCAAGTTCATCAATTATATGAAGAATTTCTTCTGGATGACTGACCAGGAGGCTATTCAAGATCTCTAGGTATGGAAGAAGTCTCTCTTAAGAAAACAGCCTAAACAGTTTGTTAATGTTTTCCATCTAATCTCATTTTTGTAACAGTAGATATCTGGCTGTCCTTTTTTTTTTTTTTTAGTGGGATAATGACATCTTTATTTTTACTGATCTCTGTTTTGGGGGAAGAATTGTTTTATTTTATTTTATTTTATTTTTTAAATTGAAGTTTCAGGGCTTCCCTGGTGGTGCAGTGGTTGAGAATCTGCCTGCCAATGCAGGGGACATGGGTTCGAGCCCTCGTCTGGGAAGATCCCACATGCCGCAGAGCAACTGGGCCCGTGAGCCACAACTACTGAGCCTGCGCGTCTGGAGCCTGTGCTCCACAACGAGAGAGGCCACGACAGGGAGAGGCCCGCGCACCACAATGAAGAGTGGCCCCCACTCGCCTCAACTAGAGAAAGCCCTCGCACAGAAACGAAGACCCAACACAGCCAAAGATAAAAATAAATAAATAAATTATTTTTTTTTAAAATTGGTTTTAATCTAATTGAAAGTTTAAAAAAATTAATGAGAAAAAGATGAGCACCGCAATAGAAAAAATAATAGTCAAAGGACATGTTCAGATAATTTACAAACACAGAACCCAAATATTTGGAGTCTTTTTAAGTATAATGTCCTTAGTAATCAAAGAAATAAAAAATGTAAATATATATAATTTTTCATGTATCAAATTGGCAATTTAAAAAGAAATCATGGAGCCCACTTTGGAGAAGAATGTGGGGAACCCTATAAACTGCGGCTGGGAATGGCAATTGATACAATTTCTTCCAGGTTCATAATCCTGCACTAGGAATTGAAAGTCCTAAAATTTACATTTCATTTTACATTGGAATTCCAAACTTAACCTAAGGAAATAATTGTGGATAAATACAAAAATGAAGCTATAACACCCGTCACAGGGTTGTTTGTAAGAGGGATATAATGTTGGGAATATCAACCAAAGAACACCTGTACAATAGAATACTAGGCAGTGGTTTAAAATTACATTGGAAAGGTGTTTATGGACTGTTAAGTTTTAAGGTAGGTTACTAAACAGTATGATCCATTTTCTAAAAGCATTTAGTACATGTATAAATACATAAATGATATATATTCATTGAAAACGACTAAAAGGATATAACTAAAATGTCAATTGTGTGTATCTATAATGAGATCACGAATGATATTTATTTTGTTCTTTTTGCTTTTTCATAGTTTCTACATTTTTTTCAAATAGCATGTAACTTTTTACAACAAAAAAAAAAGTTTTTTTAAGCAGAATTTTACGAGCTTAAAGGAAAAATCAACAGTCCAACAAGTTTGTGTCTCCCACCAAACTAAATGGCTTTCATTTACTGCTTCCAAAGATCATGCTACCTCTCTCTCTATGCCCTGATCAGCATCCAACTCTGTAATAATTTCCTTCACATCATGAAAAAATTATCCAAAACCCCAAGCTCACTCATTCAATTAACTCCCTACCTCTTCCTTACTCAATATTCAATTAATATTGAATCACTTTAAGTCTTGCTATTTTAAAAACCTGCTCTAGCTAATCTGTTTTTTTTAAACGGCCAGCCCTTCTTTTTACTTCTGAGCCTTCAGACATCTCTGAGAACAAGGGGATCTTTGTCAACGTCACTCCATTGTTCTGCTCCCATTCTCTAGAGTCTGATAGGTGTGTAAAGCAAAATGGAACAACTTAGAAGCTTCCAACCCAGAGCAGTGGTGTGCCCAGGAAAGCAGGGCATGCCCTGGTAGGGTATGAAAATACCTGACACAGGTCAAGGTAGCACTGACATATATACACTACCAAATGTATAGTAGATAGCTAGTGGGAAGCAGCTGCATAGCACAGGGAGATCAGCTTGGTGCTTTGTGACCACCTAGAGGGGTGGGATAGGGAGGGTGGGAGGGAGACACAAGAGGGAGGGGATATGGGGATATATGTATACATATAGCTGATTTAGTTTGCTGTACAGCAGAAACTAACACAACAGTGTAAAGCAATCGTACTCCAAAAAGATGTTAAAAAGAAAAAATGCATCACCTCACACTGTGTACAGGAAGCATACTGCAACCCCACGCCTTGTAGGGCTCTGGCCCGTCTGCAGTCAGCTCCCTGTGTGACTCCGGACAAGCGGTTTAATTGCTTCATGCATCAGTTACATCATTTCTAAAACTACGGCATCATTTCTAAGGTGAATCTAAACTGATGGGCTTTCATGTCCTTTTTAACCCAAATTGCGTTACTGTAACAAATCCTTTAACTCTCTATAATCAGCCAATTGCCCTTAAAGTAGCTCACAGCCCAGTATCAGTACAAATATATTTCTCTTTGTTGCTGTGTATACCAAAGATATTCAGCCTACTTCTCAACAATTCCATATTCATTATGTCCTATGATAACAGATGGTCCTTTTCCTCTGTTCTCTCCATCCTTCATTTTTCTCCCCTGTTCCATCCATCCCACATTGATTCAGGCTACATGGGAGTCACTTATTTACCTCTGCAGACTGGGGATGGGTCCATTATTTTTTTTAACCTTAAGGAAGTTAGTCATCGGAAATGCTTTGATTTATTACAACTTATCACATATGTTGTTATTTCAAAGTAAAAAGAGAGGCAGTCAGAAAACAGAAGAGCAAGAATGATAAGAGATATCACCTAGGTGGCCCAAGAATTGGCCTAATTTCCTGTAAAGTTTGCAAACACAACACTGTTCTCAAACCAAAGTTAAGACTCTCCTGACCCCCTGATCCAAGACAAAAGAGATCAATACTAACTCTGCATACTGGAGAGGGTGTGGACCACTCATCTCATCTGTACATCACTGGTGGGAATGTGCAATGGCACAGCCACTCTGCAAAAGGGTGAGGCAGTTTCTCACAAAACTTAACCTGCACTTAACATGGCCTGACTAGTGCACTCTTGGGCACTGATGCCAGAGAAATGGAAACTGATGTTCACACAAAACCTGTACACGAAAGGTCAGAGCAGCTTTATCCAGTGTCCCAAAACGAGAACCAACTGAAGTGTCCTTCAACAGGTAAATGGCTAGAGACTGTGAAATATCCAAACCATGAAATACTACTCTGCAATAAAAAAGAACAAACTATTGATGCACATGACAACTTGGATGGATCTGAAGGTAGATATACTGAGTGAGAAAAAATCTCAAAGGTTACACCGGTATGATTCCTTTTTTAAAAAAAATTTTATTGGACTATAGTTGATTTATAATATTGTGTTCGTTTCAGGTGTACAGCAAAGTGATTCATATTCTTTTCCATTCTAGGTCTGTATGATTCCTTTTACACAACATTCTCGAAAGGACGAAATTATAGAGATGGACAACAGATTAAGGGTTGCCAGCACTGACAAGAGCAATTAAGGGTTGCCTGTGGGGAGGGGGAGGAGAAAGACATTGTTGTGGCTACAAAGGCATACTTGGAATGGAACTATCTTGTACCTTCATTGTGGTGGTGGTCACACAAATCTACCCAGCTGATAAAATTACATAGGACTAGCTCTACACAGATGAGTGCCTGTAAAACTGGTAAAATCCAAATAAGGTAACTGGATTGTGTCAATATCAATTTCCTGGTTTTGATATTGTACTATAATTCTGCAAGATGTTGAGAGAGAGAAATCAATACTAATAGCACATATATGGACTATAAAGAGCCACAATCAACTAAGAGTATCGAATTTTTCCTGTAAAGCTTTCTTATTGAATGGAAATGCAAATCTCCTGTATAGTCCACGTTCCCTGAAATTTTAAATTATTCCTAACTTTAGGTGTTCTATTTTGTGGTGGTCGTCACGGTGATGTTTAAAGAAAAGGAGAATTGTAAAGTGCTATACAAAGATCCTATGTTCTCCAAGTCACTGGAATAGTATTTCCTTAGTGTAGCATAGGCCATTGGTTCCCTACCTCCAGGATTGGCCAACCTCAGAGGTCACCTTCAGGCAGAATGCCAGAAAGCTGACCCCCTGAGGAGCAACCCTCAAGCAAAGAAGCACAAGAGATGGTGGCTATGGCATCTTCCATCTTCCAGCATCTTCCTCCCAGGCGGTGGGATGAACTTGAGGTGTAATCTGCACCATCTCTCAAAGGATCCCCAGCAGGATTGAACCTCAGTTGTCCGCAGCAGTAATCTGCCCATGTTCACACCTTTTATTGGCTCTTCCTTCCTTCCTGTCTCTCTCTCCCCTTTCCTTCATTCCATCTCCCAAATAAACCACTTGGACCCAATTCCTTGTCTCAGGGTCTATATTTGGAAGGACCCAAACTCAGATGCTCACACTGAGGATACCTGTGTGCAGATTCTAGGGCCTGTTCTCTCACAGTTGATTTTACCTTCCCTAATGAATACCAAACTCAAAAAGAAGCTGCTACAAACTTCATGGAGATTTAACACAATACAATTTGTTTAAGACTGATGACAACACTTTTGGGTAAATACAGTCTTGGACATTTCTAAAGCTTCTATCCTATTTGCCTGGTAACAAATATGGACATTTGACCACTAGGCTGTTTGTTTAACAACCAACTATAAAGCCTTTTTCATACAGGCTACATTTGCTGAAGCAAATCTGCATTCAGCACATATGTCTTTAGAAAACTGCCATACTTGTGTTCTAGATTCTAGAAGTTCATCCTGAACTCACAAACCCAGTGATCTCATCAAAAGAGTCAAGGTGTTTGCCAGTTTCAGGAGGCCCCCTAAGTGACTCAGGAAAGTCAACTTATAACACACTCTGATCTGAAAATGAATAAAGTGAAGATGCTTTGGGATCCTGTAACTCATGCTAAAAATAACCCACCTAGACTAATAACCAGCTCGAGTCCTATTAATTAATATCTTGAGTCATTCCTCTATGAACCTCATCTGGTATCAAGACTGCCCTCCACTGGCACCATTTTCAATGATTCTGCTATAAATATGTTTATGTCTGGGTATGCTAGTTAAATAGGCAATATCTAAGTATAGTTTTAAAGGCTTGGAGATAGAGTAGCTGAAAGAAAAATGAACTGGGAGTCTGAATATTTAGAGCCCAGCTCTGCCTGTACCTGGGGAACAGTTGTAGGGTCACAATTTTGTCCATGTCCCTTGGACTTCCTGGGTATCTCTTTACTTACCAGCAAAATGAAGGGTTTGAATTAGATGAGAATGAAAACAAAGCTCTGTTCCAGCTTGACAAGTCTGTGATTCTAGACAGTGTTTTTGTTTTGGAGAAATGGGATCTGCTGACAGTATTATTATCTATGCAATGATTCATTTAACATTCACTGAGCATCCTCTATGCAGCAGGCACTGCGTAAGGGACACCAGAATGTAACCATGCGTGAATAGACAGGCCTGCCCCAGCCTCTGCCACAGCTCAGGTTCTCGCCTCACACTTCTCTTCATCTTGGCTTCTTTTGCTCCAGATCCAATGTCCCAGGAACCCGCGTCCTCCAGGTCAAGCTTAGGTCATATGCTTGTCCCCAGGCTCTCCAACAAAGTAGAGAAAGAATCTGGCCTCTGTTGACTTTCATGGAGGTAAGCTAAAGGAGTAGTTGTCACCAGGAATTGCCCGCCACCAAGATCACACATAGGAGTGAGTTTCTCCAGTAGGAAATCAGGTTATTTTTTTTCTTTCTTTCTTTTTTAAAGTATATAGTTGATTTACTACATTGTTTTAGTTTCTGGTGTACAGCAAAGAAATTTGGTTATACATATACATACATATTCTTTTTCATATTCTTTTCCACTTTGGTTTATTACAGGATGTTGAATATAGTTCCCTGTGCTATACAGTAGAACCTTGTTGTTTTACCTGTTTTATATATAGTAGTGTATATCTGCTAATCCCAAATTTCTAATTTATCCCTCCCACCTTGTGCCCTTTGGCAACCATAAGTTTGTTTTCTATGTCTGTGAGTCTGTTTCTGTTTCATAAATAAGTTCATTTGTGTCATAGTTTAGACTCCACATATTAGTGATATCATATGGTATTTTCTTTCTCTGTCTGACTTATTTCACTTAATGTGATAATCTCTAGGTCCACCCATGTTGCTGAAAAAGGCATTATTTCATTCTTTTCTATGGCTGAGTAGTATTCTACTGTGTATATATACCACATCTTCTTTATCCATTCATCTGTCCATGCACATTTAGGTTGTTTCCATGTCTTGGCTATTGTGAATAGTGCTGCTATGAACATTGAGGTGCATGTATATCTGGATATATGCCCAGGAGTGGGATTGCTGGATAATATGGCAACTCCATTTTTAGTTTTTTAAGGAACCTCCATACTATTCTCCATAATGGCTACACCAATTTACATTCCCACCAACAGTGTAGGTAGGAACGTTCCCTTTTCTCCTTACCCTCTCCAGCATTTGTTAGGAAATCAGGGTATTAAAGGGTATTAAAGGAAGAGAGGGATTTGGATGTTAGCCACCCAAAAAATGACACATATCCTCTACAGCTGCCTTCCTGGGTTCTCTGACACACAGTGCATGACTGCATACATGCATTTGAGGGCAAGAGAGGAACCATAACCTTTATCCTGTTCACTAATTATTCTGGCTGAGGCAGAGAGAAGTTGAATCCAAGGGGTCTCTCACACTAGCAGATCAATTGCTTTTGACTTCATTTTTCGTAATGTTCTCACAAGAGACAGAGCCATGAAGAAGCTACTCAAGAATCTAGAAGTACGGACTGGGGTCCCCTTTCTGGCTCTATCTGACTCTCAGTGTATTGTCATCACCACATCCTCAAAGAGGCCAAGAGAGAGAATGTTTAGGATAATATTCATGACAAGGGTGCCATTCAGTGCCTAGGGATGCATAGGGAGTTTCCCAATGTTTTGTGGATGGACACCACTACCGTGCTGGCTCAGGAGGGCAGGGAATTTGTCCCTCCTCTGATGGCATCAGCCACCAGGTCCTCAAAACTACTTAGCATTGGGATCCTCTGCTTCCTCTTTTGCACCACCACCTCTCTCACCAAATAAATATCATTGTACTTGGAAGCACCCTATAAAAGAAACTTTAACATGTGCTCAAACCTCAAGCATTTAAAATTAAAATTTGTGCAGAAATGCAAACGAGTTAGATTAGCCAAAACAAGTTTGAAAAGTATATCAAATATATCAAATTGTAATTTTTAAACATGTGTAGCTCATTTTATTTCAATTATGTTTCAATAAAACATTTTTTAACATCTTTATTGGAGTATAATTGCTTTACAATGCTGTGTTACTTTCTGCTGTATTACAAAGTGAATCAGCTATACATATACATATGTCTCCATATCCCCTCCCTCTTCTGTCTCCCTCTCACCCTCCCTATCCCACCCCTCTAGGTGGACACAAAGCACCAAGCTGATTTCCCTGAACTACCATATGACACAGCAATCCCACTACTAGGCATATACCCACAGAAAACCATAATTTAAAAAGAGGCATGTACCACAATGTTCATTGAAACACAATTTACAATAGCCAGGACATGGAAGCAACCTAAGTGTCCATTGACAGATGAATGGATAAAGAAGATGGGGCCTACACAACCCACTGAACCAACCTTAGCCACTGGGGGAAGACACCAAAAACAATAGGAACGGGCTTCCCTGGTGGCGCAGTGGTTGAGAGTCCACCTGCCGATGCAGGGGACACGGGTTCGTGCCCCGGTCCGGGAAGATCCCACATGCTGTGGAGTGGCTGGGCCCCTGAGCCATGGCCGCTGAGCCTGCATGTCCGGAGCCTGTGCTCCGCAGTGGGAGAGGCCACAACAGTGAGAGGCCCACGTACCACAAAAAAAAAAAAAAAAAAAACAGGAACTACGAACCTGCAGCCTGTAAAAAGTAGACCCCAAACACAGTAAATTAAGCAAAATGAGAAGACAGAGAAAAACACAGCAGATGAAGGAGCAAGGTAAAAAGCCACCAGACCAAACAAATGAAGAGGAAATAGGCAGTCTCCCTGAAAAAGAATTCAGAATAATTAGAGTAAAGATGATCCAAAATCTTGAAAATAGAATGAAGAAAATACAAGAAACGTTTAACAAGGACCAAGAAGAACTAAAGAGCAAACAAACAATGATGAACAACACAATAAATGAAATTTTAAAATCTCTAAAAGGAATCAAAATCAGAATAACTGAGGCAGAGGAATGGATAAGTGACCTGGAAGATAAAATAGTGGAAATAACTACTGCAGAGCAGAATAAAGTAAAAAGAATGAAAAGAATTGAGGACAGTCTCAGAGACCTCTGGGACAACATTAAATGCACCAACATTCGAATTATAGGGGTCCCAGAGGAAGAAGAGAAAGAAGAAAAGTAAAGGAAAGGGACTGAGACAATATTTGAAGAGATTATAGTTGAAAACTTCCCTAATATGGGAAAGGAAATAGTTAATCAAGTCCAGGAAGCACAGAGAGTCCAATACAGGATAAATCCAAGGAGAAACACCCCAAGACACATATTAATCAAACTATCAAAAATTAAATACAAAGAAAAATACTAAAAGCAGCACGGGAAAAATAACATACAAGGGAATCCCCATAAGGTTAACAGCTGATCTTTCAGCAGAAACTCTGCAGGCCAGAGGGAAGTGGCAGGACATATTTAAAGTGATGAAAGGGAAAAAACTACAACCAAGATTACTCTACCCGGCAAGGATCTCATTAAGATTCAATGGAGAAATTAAAACCTCTACAGACAAGCAAAAGCTAACAGAATTCAGCACCACCAAACCAGCTTTACAACAAATGCTAAAGGAACTTCTGTAGGCAAGAAACACAAGAGAAGGAAAAGACCTATAATAACAAACTCAAAACAATTAAGAAAATGGTAATAGAAACATACATATCAATAACTACCTTAAATGTAAATGGATTAAATGCTCCAACCAAAAGACATAGACTGGCTGAATGGATACAAAAAAAGACCCATATATATGCTGTCTACAAGAGACCCACTTCAGACCTAGGGACACATACAGACTGAAAGTGAGGGAGTGGAAAAAGATATTCCATGCAAGTGGAAATCAAAAGAAAGCTGGAGTAGCAATTCTCATATCAGACAAAACAGACTTTAAAATAAAGAAAATTACAAGAGACGAAGAAGGACACTACATAATGATCAAGGGATCAATCAAGAAGAAGATATAACAATTGTAAATATTTATGCACCCAACATAGGAGCACATCAATACATAAGGCAAATACTAACAACCATAAAAGGGGAGATCAACAGTAACATAATCATAGTAGGGGACTTTAACACCCCACTTTCACCAATGGACAGATTATACAAAATGAAAATAAATAAGGAAACACAAGCTTTAAATGATACATTAAACAACATGGACTTAATTGATATTTATAGGACATTCCATCCCAAAACAACAGAATACACTTTCTTCTCAAGTGCTCATGAAACATTCTCTAGGATAGATCATACCTTGGGTCACAAATCAAGCCTTGGTACATTTAAGAAAATTGAAATCGTATCAAGTATCTTTTCCTACAAGAATGCAATGAGACTAGATATCAATTACAGGAAAATATCTGTAAAATATACAGACACATGGAGCTAAACAATACACTACTTAATAACCAAGAGATCACTGAAGAAATGAAAGAGGAAATCAAAAAATACCTAGAAACAAATGACAATGAAAACACGGCAACCCACAACCTATGGGATGCAGCAAAAGCAGTTCTCAGATGGAAGTTTAGAGCGATAAAATCCTACCTTAAGAAACAAGAAACATCTCAAATAAACAACCTAACCTTACACCTAAAGCAATTAGAGAAAGAAAAACAAACAAAAAAAACAAATTTAGCAGTAGGAAAGAAATCATAAAGATCAGATCAGAAATAAATGAAAAAGCAATGAAGGAAACAATAGCAAACATCAGTAAAACTAAAAGCTGGTTCTTTGAGAAGATAAACAAAATTGATAAACCATTAGCCAGACTCATCAAGAAAAGGGAGAACACTCAAATCAATAGAATTAGAAATGAAAAAGGAGAAGTAACAACTGACACTGCAGAAATACAAAAGATCATGAGAGATTACTACAAGCAACTCTATGCCAATAAAATGGACAACCTGGAAGAAATGGACAAATTCTTAGAAATGCACAACTTGCCGAGACTGAATCAGGCAGAAATAGAAAATATGAACAGACCAATCACAAGCACTGAAGTTGAAATTCTGATTAAAAATCTTCCAACAAAAAAAGCCCAGGACCAGATGGCTTCACAGACGAATTCTATCAAACATTTAGAGAGGAGCTAACACCTATCCTTCTCAAACTCTTCCAAAATATAGCAGAGGGAGGAACACTCCCAAACTCATTCTAAGAGGCCACCATCACCTTGATACCAAAACCAGACAAGGATGTTACCAAGAAAGAAAACTACAGGCCAATATCACTGATGAACATAGATGCAAAAGTCCTCAACAAAATACTACCAAACAGAATCCAACAGCACATTAAAAGGATCATACACCATGATCAAGTGGGGTTTATTCCAGGAATGCAAGGATTCTTCAATATATGCAAATCAATCAACGTGATACACCATATTAACAAACTGAAGGAAAAAAAACATATGATCATCTCAATAGTAGCAGAAAAATCTTTCAACAAAATTCAACATCGATTTATGATAAAAACCCTCCAGAAGTAGGCATCAAGGGAACTTACCTCAACATAATAAAGCTGATATATGACAAACCCACAGCCAACATCGTCCTCAATGGTGAAAAAATGAAACCATTTCCACTAAGATTAGGAACAAGACAAGGTTGCCCACTTTCATCACTATTATTCAACATTGTTTTGGAAGTTCTAGCCACAGCAATCAGAGACGAAAAAGAAATAAAAGGAATCCAAATTGGAAAAGGAGAAGTAAAGCTGTCACTGTTTGCAGATGACATGATACTATAAATAGAGAATCCTAAAGATGGTACCAGAAAGCTACTAGAGCTAATCAATGAATTTGGCAAAGTAGCAGGATACAAAATTAATGCACAGAAATCTCTTGCATTCCTATACACTAATGATGAAAAATCTGAAAGTGAAATTAAGGAAACACTCCCACTTACCACTGCAGCAAAAAGAATAAAATATCTAGGAATAAACCTACCTAAGGAGACAAAAGACCTGTACGCACAAAACTATAAGACACTGATGAAAGAAATTAAACATGATACAAACAGATGGAGAGATATACCATGTTCTTGGATTGGAAGAGTCAACATTGTAAAGTGATTCTACTATCCAAAGCAATCTACAGATTCAATACAATCCCTATCAAATTACCAATGGCATCTTTCACAGAACTAGAACAAAAAATTTCACAATTTGTATGGAAACACAAAAGACCCTGATTAGCCAAAGTAATCTTGAGAAAGAAAAGCGGAGCTGGAGGAATCAGGCTCCCTGACTTCAGACTATACTACAAAGCTACAGTAATCAAGACAGTATGGCACTGGCACAAAAACAGAAATATAGGTCAATGGAACAGGATAGAAAGCCCAGAGATAAACCCACGCACATATGGTCACCTTATTTTTGATAAAGGAGGCAGGAATATACAATGGAGAAAAGACAGCCTCTTCAATAAGTGGTGCTGGGAAAACTGGACAGTTACATGTAAAGGAATGAAATTAGAGCACTTCCTAACACGATACACAAAAATAAACTCAAAATGAAGTAAAGACCTAAATGTAAGGCCAAACACTATAAAACTCTTAGAGGAACACATAGGCAGAACACTCTATGACATATATCACAGCAAGATCCTTTTTGACCCACCTCCTAGAGTAATGGAAATAAAAACAAAAATAAGCAAATGGGACCTAATGAAACTTAAATGCTTTTGCACAGCAAAGGAAACCATAACCAAGATGAAAAGTCAACCCTCAGAATGGGAGAAAATATTTGCAAATGAAGCAACTGACAAAGGATTAATCTCCAAAATTTACAAGCAGTTCATGCAGCTCAATTTCAAAACAACAAACAACCCAATCCAAAAATGGGCAGAAAACCTAAATAGACATTTCTCCAAAGAAGATATACAGATTGCCAACAAACACATGAATGAATGCTCAACATCATTAATCATTAGAGAAATGCAAGTCAAAACTACAATGAGATATTATCTCACACCTTTCAGAATGGCCATCATCAAAAAATCTAGAAACAATAAATGCTGGAGAGTGTGTGGAGAAAAGTGAACCCTCTTGCACTGTTGGTGGGAATGTAAATTGATACAGCCACTATGGAGAACAGTATGGAGGTTCCTCAAAAATCTAAAAATAAAACTGCCATATGACCCAGCAATCCCACTACTGGGCATATACCCTGAGAAAAACCATAATTCAAAAAAATTATGTACCACAGTGTTCACTGAAGCTCTATTTACAATAGCCAGGACATTGAAGCAACCTAAGTGTCCATCGACAGATGAGTGCATAAAGAAGATGTGGCACATATATACAATGGAATATTACTCAGCCATAAAAAGAAATGAAATTGAGTTATTTGTAGTGAGGTGGATGGACCTAGAGTCTGTCATACAGAGTGAAGTAAGTCAGAAAGAGAAAAACAAATACTGTATGCTAACACATATATATGGACTCTTAAAAAAAAATGGTTCTGATGAACCTAGGGGCAGAGGCAGAGAATGGACTTAAGGACACAGGGAGGGGGAAGGGTAAGCTGGGATGAAGTGGGAGAGTATCATTGACATATACACACTACCAAATGTAAAATAGATAGCTAGTTGGAAGCAGCTGCATAAAACTCTTTTTTAATGAGGGAAATCTCCATGTGGGTATCATGAACATTCCAGACGTAGGCTTGTGCAAAGGCTCGGCCATGAACTCATTTATGACTGTGCCCCTCTGAACCCCACCCATTCCAGAGGTAAGCACTGTCCTGTGTTTTGTGGTTATCATTCCCTTGCTGTTTTAAAAAATACATTTATTATATATGTAGCTTAGTTCTGTCCATGTTTGACCTTTATATAAAGTCATGTTCAATATATTCTTCTGTGACTTGCTTTTCTTGTTCTACAGTTTGTTAGTAACACTCATGCATGCTGATGTGTGTAGTAGTCGTGCATTAATTTTCACTGCTGAATAATATTCCAAAATGGTTTTATTCATTCTACTCTTAATAGGCATTTGGATTGTCTCCAGTGTTTTACTGTTTGAAACATTGCTACTGTGAGTATGTACACAAGAATTTCTCCTGGGTACATACTTAATCATAGACTTGCCCAGACATAGCATATATTCATCTTCCCATTTATTAAATAATATGAAGTGATTTTCCAAGTACTTGTATTAATTTACCCTCTCACCAGCAGGGTATGAGAGAGGTTGCTTTACACCCTCAACAGCACTTAATATGTTCAGACTTTCTAGATGTTACCAATCTGGGGTGTGTCAAATGGCATCACAAACTGGTCTTTAATTTGTATTTCCTAAGAGTACTTCTTTGCATGTCAGTCCTCCCTACCAGATGTTCAGATCCTGAAAGGCAGGAAGCATGCATCATTCAGCTTGGTGGCTCCAGCATGTAGCAGGGTGTGTCTAGCATACAGGACTAGCTAATGTTGGTGTGATGAATATGTGATGGTAGTTCATGGGCTTCCCAATCCTCAAGGCTCAGAGGGAACAAAATAGGATGCCAGAGTGTGGAAGAGAGAAGGGTAGCGGATGGTTGGTTGATTCCATCTGTTGCCAAGTTAGACTTCACAGACCCTGGCGGGAGAGGGTACAAGGGAATAGAAGCACAGAGCTGGGAGGAAGGAATCCTGCCTCGTTTTGCTTTCCTTGTCAATAAATCCGCTGTCACATGCACTGGTACCTCATGTTAGGACATCAGGTGGGGTTAAAAAGGGAAGAGGAAATGATGCTACTTTGTCTTCTCTCTCCGCTTTACAGTGATTGGCACCAAGGACCAAGAATAGGGATTGCAGATTCCTCTGCTGCCTTGACCAGCCTCATCTCAGGGTAATTTATTTGATGTCTGCCTCCATTTCTCAGACAGAGACCAAAGATGGGCCCCTCCAGAGGGAGAGTGGTGAGCAGGGCGAATGCTGAATGAGTATGAGGTCCACTGAGATCCCGAAATCAGCCATCAGTGGTGCCGGTGCTGGTGCTGGGCAAAGCCCTTACGGGCAGCCCCACTGGGCTGCTGCTGTCAAGATGGGCTGTAGCATTATATTCCCACCGCCTGCCTGTTTCCCCTTCAGCCTCCCCAGCCACCAGGGGTGCATTTCTAGCAGCTGCCTCTTTGCAGAAATCTGCACCGAAATTAAACCCATCAAACTGTCAGCCCCGTTGCCAAGGCTGCTCCCATGTCAGCCCATGTCATGACAACCAGTGATAGAAATGCTGCTATTCAGGCTTCATGGGGAGCATCTGTTTCCTTTTTTAAATCTCTTGAAAATGAAGTGAGCAAGGTGCCTGCTGCGCAGGGCAGTGAGGGGTGCCAAGGCATGCAGGCACGCTCCGGACCTGCTAGGGGTGGCACTTCCTCTAGAATTTAGGAAGCCACTGGGGGAAGGGCCTGGGTTCTGAAAAGAACGGCCTTGAGAGGGAGGGAGAGGGAAGGCACCAATGGGAGTCTTGTCTTCTCCTTTCTGGGGTCCTTCTCTTCTTAAACACCACCCAGCACACATCTTTGCAAATCCAGCTTAATGGCCCTGGGTAAAATGCAGCTTTTCACTGTCAGGATTGTAGGGGGGTGCCCACCAACTTGAGGGTCTTTGTCCCAAGGCAACGTCATAGCTTCTGAAAAAATTGGAGATTCTCTCCTCCAGCCCTTCCAAGTGCATTGGCATTTACAGCATGGAAAGAGGGGGTGGAGCACAGCTGAGAGTCTCTTACCCCAGCACAAATAGCCTCCCCTTTGACAGGCCTGTGACTCAGGATTGCTCAGCAACAGAGAACATGGGGGAATAAACAGCGTTAGCTGAGTCCCTGATGTGTCCCTGTCTTCCAGGAACGTGTGTGCACGCGCGCGCACACACACGTGATTTATGTATACTTGTGATGACTAAATGGCCCAAGACAGATTAAGCATGTTCCCATTCAGCATCTGAGCAGAGAAGACGAAGACCCTTAGCATCCACCTCTCCCCTCCCCCTCAATTTAGGAATGAGCAAACTGAAGCCCAGAGAAGTGACTTTCCCAGAATTGCAAGCCTGATAGTGGCAAATAAGGGAAGAGATCCCAGAACCCTTTGCTCCTGTCTTTGGGGCTGAGTTTGACCAAACAACAGAAACTAATCAGGCATGCTTTCTCTACAGAAACACAGAGAACACTGAAGCACTGCAGAGAATCACCTCAGAAGGAAAAAGTTTATCTGAGATGATTCTAAAAATGAGAAAAGATCAGGGAGCACCCACTTTAAAAACAGATTTTTTAGAATGTATACACAGCAGCTTTACCTTATAGAAAACAGGATTAGAGTGAATGCTGAGGGAATCTTTGCAACATGGGCAATGCCAGGTATGGATGAGACTTCAGTCTTCAGTGATGCAGAGGGCCCGGAATGTCCTGGGCAGCTTGCTGTCCCGTGGCTGACCTTCCAGGAAGAGATCCTGCCTTGGCCAAGCAGGTGTTTGTCAACAGCCAGGTTCTAAGCCAGCTCAGGGGCTTTCTGCATATATAAGAAGAGACTGAGGAATAGCAACGTGATGTGAATGGTAATAACAATACTAGCTTTCACTTCTTGAGCACATATCATATGCCAGGCACTGTTCTGAGAACCTTGTGTTAATGAATGTATTTAGCCCTCACAGAAATGCTGAGTAGCGTTTCTCTCCTCTTCACATCTGCAGATAAGCAATCTGAGTAAATCAAACAGCCACTAAGTGTCAGAGCCAATTTGAATGGAGATTGTCCCGATCATGCCTTCAACCCTGTTGGTGTACTGGATGCAGGTCAGGAGATGTGCACTCTAGACCTGCCTCTGCCACGAGCAAGTCAACTCCCTTGACTATCCTCCAAGGAGATGAATATTCTAGACCTGGCTCTGCCATAGGCGTGTGACTGTGGGTAAGTGTGCAGTGAAGGGTTAGCTCAGCATGCCTGGGCTGCCCAAGCCCTGCACATTGTAAAGGTCTTCAAGACTGGCCCCTGACCAGCTCCTGGGCGATAACCTCTGAGTCATGGGACAGTCCTACTTGATACGAGTGTCTCTGAATGCCTGGGGCCACACCAGAGAGTTTTTGTTAACAATGTGATTTATGATGGGGGTCTTCGCCACTCTTTATCAGTTTGACCTGAGAAGTGGGCTGGAGACTGAATAACTGGGGTCAGCCATGTGGGCACTGCCTGCCTATGGGACTAACTCCCCAGTAGAAGCCCTGGACACCCAGGCTCAGGTGAGTATCCCTGGTTAGCAAAACTTTGTATATGTTGTCACATCTTGTAGCCAGGCAAATGAAGCCCTGTCCATTGACCACACAAGGACACGACAACTAAAAGCTCGCACCTGGTTTTTCCTGGACTCTATCCTGAGCCTATTTTTCTTCTTTTGCTGACTTTAATCTGTATGCTTATGCTTTCACTGTAATAGACTGAAACTATGAGTATAATAGTTTTTCCAAGTCCTATGAGTCCTTCTAGTGAATTGTGGAGCTAGAGTGTGAACTTAGTGACCCCAACACACCAGCCAACTCACCCCTCTGGCCCTCGGCATCTTCATGTGTTACCTGAAGGAGCTGACCTGCAGCCCTCCATGATTTCCAAGGGTTCTCCAACTCTGTCTTACACCCTACTTCATAACTGTCTCTTTGTTTTTCTAGTCCCATGTGTCCTTTTTGCAGTTCCATCTGCACGAGGGATTTCTCTGCTGCTGGTCCCTGCTGTTCCTCTCAAACAAATAAACCTTTGCTGGCAGAGAAAGAGGTATTGTCAGGTCTCCAAAAAAATTTGTTGCAGTGCCTGCTGGCTAAGCCCCAGTATCCATTCTCCCCTCGTTCCCTAGTCATAGCACCTATTTTATCTGGGTACCTGGGTACCTGGAATAAAGAGTAAATTTCCCAGCTGATATGGACCGAATATTTGTGTCTTCTGAAAATGTATATGTTGAAACCTTACCTCTCCATGTGATGGGATTAGGAGGTACAATCTTTGGAAAGTAATTAGGATTAGATGAGGTTATGAGGGTGAAGCCCTTGTTAATGGAATTAGTGCCCTTGTAAGAGTCATGAGAGACCTTGCTTCCCCTCTCTGCTCTCCTGCATGTGAGGACACAACAGGAAGCTGGGAACCTGGAAGAAGGTCCCCACCAGAACCTGACCATGCTTGTACCCTATCTCAGACTTCCAGCCTCCAAGACTATGAGAAATAAAATTCTGTTGTTTATAAGCCACCCAGCCTTCCTGGCAGGTAGATGTGGTCACGTCACTACGTGCTGACCAATAGTGTGTGAGCAAAAGTATAATTTATGACTCTTGGGAAATGCCCTAAAAGAAGAGTGCACTCCCTTCTTATCCCTCCCCCCTGCCTGTGCCTGGAATGCAGGCATAAGTGGTGATGGTGGAGTCTGAATGGCTTCTTTGTCCATCAGAAGGAAGCCACGTTCTAAGGGTGGCAGAATGAGGAGATGCAAGGAGTCTGGCTCCCTGGTGATTCCATGAAGACACCTGTCAGCCGCGAACTGCCTCCTCCAGAGCTCTTTTTCACGAGGGACAAATAGCATCCATCTTATTTAAGCTGTTATTATTTTGGATTTTCTGCCACATGGAGCTGAGCCTTTCCTAACCAACACAGACTGCATCCTCCACCTAATGAGAGATTTATCAGGGCTCCCCATCTGAGCCCATCTAGTGCCTGTGCAGGAAAGCCATGATGATTCATTTAAAAGCACTCTATTCAGAATACGATCTTCTCCAATTTCCTACAAATCAAATTACTAAGAGACCAATTGGATTTTTCAAGTCCCTCAAAATGTTCTTTTTTGATGTTCTTGGTATTAAATAGTAACAGAATTTAAATGGCATCGGCAAAACACACAGACATGACTGTGATGATAAGTTACATAAATCTGTGAGGGAAAGAACCTCGCCAGCGCACACGGATGCAGCAGAGATGGAAAAACAACAAGCTGTATCTCCTGGATTTGCCTCTAGCATCCACCATCTTGTCATGGTGACCATCTATTCAGATTCCAGGGCACCTTCCCTGTTCCTAGGGAGAGGGAAATCCAAACAGTTTAAGGTAGTAAAGGACTACGAACCATGACATTCTCATTTCCTAAACACCACTGTCTCTAGACCCTGAGCTCCTTGAAAACAGAAGGTGAAGTTGTGTCTTATTCATGGTCAATATGCCTCATGCTGAGCACAGTGCCAGGCACAGAACAAGCTCAATGTCAAGGGGCCAGGCTTTGAGCCCCAGCTCTGCCAGCTTCATGCAAGTGGTACTAAACAAGGGACAAAACCTGAGCTCTTGTAAACATTCTCTTTTTTGTAACCACTTACTGAACTCTTAATATGTGCTATGCATTGTGCCAGACGCTTTACTCAACTTCTCTAACCTTCTCAACAACCCTATAAGTAGGTACTATTGTTATCCCCATTAAATATCTCGCCCAAAGTTATTCAGCTACAAAGAGCAGACCCAGGATTCGAACCCAGAAGTCTGACACCAGAATCCAGGCACTTAACCCCACTCCACTAAGAGGAAAGCATGACACAGATGGTGTTGTTATTATTATTATTATAGACTTGAAAGAAAGGAGAGAGCTAACATTGGTGGGAAGCCTATGTCTGTGCCTGGATCAGGACTGTGTTTGACAATTTTATCTATATTGTTTCATTTCATCTGTGCAGAGACTTATTCCCAATGTACGGATACAGCAACTGAGACTCAACAAGGCTAAATAAATCTCCCAAGACCTCGCAGCTGTAAGCATAGCATCTGAACTTCATTTCCAGTCTCCCTGACCTCCGGGGCCATGCCCCTTTCATCTCTCAGTGCCACCTTCCCACCCACAACAGGTGGAATGGCCCCTTTACCATCACATCAACTCTTAGAAAACCTTTTTAGTTGTACTTATTAAAATCACTTACACCCCAACCCATTCAAAAAATATATTTGAGGCAATACAAAAGACTACATAAAAGGTTAATAAAGTAATTATTGTTAATGGGGGAGAAAGATGTGGCCAATTAGTCTTAACGAAATCAGCAGGGTCTTGGTCTGGCCCAGAAGTGGTCATGGGTCCGGGTTGGCAATTCAGACTCACAAAACACAGAAAGACTTCAACCTTGTACCATGTTCACTCAGCTTTGTGGGAGGAAACAGAACCAGGAATACAGCAGGTATGGCCTTTTCAGTTCATCAGCAGACCCAGCAGCCACTCAAGGGCACAGCTTCCTTTGCCCCCTCACCCACATGGGACACGCATGGCCACCAAGGATGGGAGTTGGGTGTGTGGGGTCATCTTGATACAGTAGCACAGAGCACCTTGGTTTCCCACCAACATTTTACACCACACTCATCCTGTAGGCTCAGTGTGTGCATGCCAACTCAGATGAAGTCTCCCAGATCATAGATACAACAGTTCTTGTTTGTCTTGTCTCTGTAGTTTCCACCCAGCAACACTGTGAAGAAGACTATCTCTCAGGTCACCCAGGCCTGATGCCAACACTTGACCCTCAGGTATCACCCAAAGAGAGAAAAACATTCAAGGAGTTAGGCTGTATAAGTTCTACATCACTGAGAACTGGGCTGAAAGTAACAGAAAAGCCCAACTGATGTTGGCTTAAACACACTGGGGTTTATTTTTCACAAAGAAAGCAGGGATGCAGTCCAGGGATGCTGTCCAGGGATGCAGTCCTGAGCTGGCACAGCTGCTGTGGGGTGAATCCTGAGGGTGTCGATTTCCGTCCATGTTGTTGCCTGCGGTTGCCATAAAGATGCTGCACCTCCTGGTGTCCCCTCCACAGGACAGGCAGAAGGAAGAAGGAAGGGAAAAGGAAATGGGGGATAGCAGAACGTGTACCAGGAAGCAAAGTCTTCCCCCCACATTCCCAGCAGACATCCTCTCACACCTCACTGGCCCTCACTCACTAACATCACATAGTCACCATTAGCTGCAAGGGAATTGGGGAAGCTGAGCGTTCGTAGCTGGGCACAGAGCTGCCCCAAACAAAACGGGGTTCTGCTAGGAAGGAAGAAGGGAACATTGGATGGTGGGTAACTGGGCAGGTAATCAGCAATTTCTCTCACACACGGCAACATTGAAAAGAGTTTTCAAACCCACCAGGACATGACTTTAGGCAGCCTGTTCCACACACACCAGCCTCTTCCCAGCAAGCAGAGCTCTCTTTCTCTGGCCCCAGCTTCTCCCTCTTGCTCTCACAGTACTGCGCTAAACAAACACGGGTCTCTGTCCTCAGCACACCCCTCACTCCCTCCACCAGCTGTCAGCCTCTAGGGAAACCACCAAGGAATTTACATCCCAGGCCTCATTCAGAGCTTCAGTAAGGGCTTGATTTTTATGACTGGAATCTAGAAACAATGCTCAAGATCACAGCATTTCTCTGACTGAGTAGGGGCCAGCATTCCCTCAGGCAGGCCCCTGGGTTTGCTTAGTTTTATTTTGCCAGCCAGATGCTGGCCTCTAAGTCAGGTTTCAAAGACAAAATGGCTACCGTGACCTAGATATTTCTTCAGGTATCTGGGAGCCATATGCAGAGTCGACGTTAACCTAGTCTAAGTAAAGCTGTCTTAATAGGTAGTGAGCTCCCTGATATGGGAAACAGCCAAGAGGTTGGCCAGCCACTTCCTCAAGGCATCAGAGTGTGCGTGGGTCAGAGAAAGATTGGACATTCCCTCTGGCTCCAAAACTCAGTGCTTCGACCCCTTGTGGTTTGCTTTAGTTTCCCTCTTCAAACAGCATCAAGCAAAAATTGTGGGGCTCCAGACAAAGGGAAAGATGAGTCACAGAGTTTCAAAACTGGGTTAAGGGAAGTTCGGGGGTAAACTCATCTTGCGGTTGACTGGGATGAAATTCTAGATGGTTCTCCTGGGCACCAATTTAGAAGTTTTCTTAAAAATCTCCTGAGAAGAGGTACCTCACAGCAACTTCATGAGGGTGATAGGTATCTGGTGATCGTCTCTCGAGGCTTCCCCAAACCAGCTCAGATTTCAGAAGTGATAAACAGAAGGGATAGGAAATTTGTTAACTATTGTTACTTATAAAACTAACAATATTAAACTAATCCTCCTCTCCTTCAGGTGGGGGAATCTGGACTGGAAAGAGAAGACATTACTGAAGGTAAAAGAAAATATCCTTAGCATAAAATTTTAAAAATCTTAATCCTAGAGTTTTAGAACCCACAGGTCCTATGAGGAAGGTGCACAAGTTTCTACCATGCTCTAATCAAATCAAACCTACTTCTACACAGGTGAGTCTTGAGATCACAAGGAATATTTGGGAAAGATAGATAAATGTAATTTTTTGCTACTAGAAGAATATTTAGAAAATAATAAGGGTAAGCTGGGACAAAGTGAGAGAGTGGCATGGACATATATACACTACCAAACGTAAAATAGATAGCTAGTGGGAAGCAGCCACACAGCACAGGGAGATCAGCTCGGTGCTTTGTGACCACCTAGAGGGGTGGGATATGGAGGGTTGGAGGGAGGGAGATGCAAGAGGGAAGAGATATGGGAACATATGTATATGTATAACTGATTCACTTTATTATAAAGCAGAAACTAACACACCATCATAAAGCAATTATACTCCAATAAAGATGTTAAAAACAAAAACAAAAAAACCCAAAGCAGCATTGAACATTGTTGACCATATGTGAAGGTTTATCTGTAGAGTAACTTCCTAAAACTGAAATTGCTGAGTCATATTTTATTTGGGTTTTCATTTAATAAGAATTTCTATTTTCCTGAAGTTGTACCAATATAAGGTTTTACCAGCAATCTATAAAAGTGTTCCTTCATATGTATTATGAAACTTTTATATTTTTTGCCTATAAATTAGGTTGAAAAGTTAAAAAAAAAAAGAAAGAAAATAATAGTCCATATGTGGTAGATTGATTACAGAAATGGCTTCAATTATTCCCCACTTTCTGTACCCACATCCTTTATCATGTGCCTTTGCAGCTCCTTCTATCAAGATGGAGTCTATTTCTCCAGCCGGGATCTGGGCCAGGACTTCTGACCAATAGAATGTGGCAGGAGTGACAATGTGTCAGGTACAAGTCTAGGCCTCATGAGAACTTGCTCATTTCTGGTCTCTTTCAGAACATTATCACTGCGGAGTAAACAAGGCCTGGCTAGCCTGATACAGGATAAGAGAGCTCATAGACAACAGCCCCTTTATCTCAGCCAAAGCCAGCCTAGATCAACTTACAGCCAGCCAACCTCCAACCATGCGAGAAAGACCAGCCAAGATCAGCAGAGTTGCCTGTCTGACCCACAGCCAACCTCAGAGACATGAAAGAGTCTGTCCTTCAGACTATGGGTTCTTGATGGGAGCTAAAGAACCCATAGCCTTGTGCACAATAATAAATGCTTATTGTTTTAATCCAGGGTCAGCAAACTTTGTCCATGAAGGGCAAGATAGTAAATATTCTAGGTTTTAGAGGCCACGTATGGTCTCTGTTGCATAGTCTTTTTATGTATTTTAAACACTTTAAAGGTAAAATATATAAAATATATAGAACGATTCCTACCTCGTAAGTCATACAAAAACTTGCCATGGGCCGGGTTTGGCCCATGGGCCATAGTTTGCCAACCCTTGTTTTAAGCCACAGAGTTTGGGGTGGTTTTTTACACAGTAATAATTAACATACCACATGGGTTTTGTGTGCTCTTATTTCTTGTTCCCTTGCAGACAGAGAATAAACCATCAGGGTCATTGCCTACAAGATGAAGAGGTTGGCTGCTACTGGAAACAAAAAGACCATAGATCAACTTGGAATCTCAAAGCTGATTTTCTCAGTTTCTTTAATAAAACAATAGCTCGGGGCTTCCCTGGTGGTGCAGTGGTTGAGAGTCCGCCTGCCGATGCAGGGGACACGGGTTCGTGCCCCAGTCCAGGAAGATCCCACATGCCGCGGAGCGGCTGGGCCTGTGAGCCATGGCCGCTAAGCCTGTGCATCCGGAGCCTGTGCTCCGCAACGGGAGAGGCCACAGCAGTGAGAGACCCGCGTACCACAAAAAATAAATAAATAAATAAAAAGTAAAAATAAATAAATAAATTTTTAAATGAGTAAAGTTTATGATATATAAACTATACTTCAGTAAAGCAAATAAAGATATTATGTAAAAAAGAATAATATATTGAAACCAAAAGTAGAATGATAATAATAATAAAATATGAGTCTAAGGGAGATACATTTGGATAGATTTGTTTTCCTATAAGCTTGGAAATAAAATTAAGGGTAATCCTGATGGAGAGATAATTGCCCACAGCAGAGCAGGCCCGGGGCTTTATCATGAAGATAGACTTGCCTACTTCAGCCTCCCTCTGTGGCTGAATTTTTCTACTCAGTGATAATCACTTTTCCAGTAGTGTTTATACATGACTCTTTATTTTTACCTTCCTACCAAAACCTATTTGCAGAACTTTTGTTTATACTAATATGTAAATGTCTGATTTATGTTTAAAGGGTCTCCCTTCTAAAGGAAATATGTAATTTTAAAACTCCAAATATTCAGTCATGCCCTGTGTACTGAGGAACACAACAGACCATTTCACTTGGATGTCCAAGTTACTTCAAAATCAGCAAGCAAAATCTAAACCCATTATTATCATATCTCCAATTGGTCAAGTATCTCCCCGTTCTAACTTTCCTAACTGTGCTTGTCATCCATGTTTCTCTGGCACCTGATCCCATCTGCTAATATAGGTCTCAGTCGCTCATAGAGTCCTCCAACTCCAAGTACTTCTGGGGAATTCCAGAGATTATGTCTTATCAGTTCTTGGGGCATGAGGCTGAGAGGTCACATCTGAAATGTCACATGGCATCTGCCATTTTTATCTTCTGCTGCTGCTCCAACCCCCGCCATCAGATGCACCTCATCCTTGCCATACAAGCACCATATTGTTACAGATCACCATTCCCACTGTGTCATTCCTTTACCAAATGGCACTCTGCTCTTGACAGATACTTATGTGTCCTCTGGACACGGCAGCCCACCCAGGCATCTTTGTTGGCACACGGAGGACTCAGAGGGCCAGAGCTGTGTGCTGTTCTAGGTTGAAGTGGGAGAGTTCTCTTTTCCCTTCTCATGTGCTACACTGTTAGGAAAGTCTCAAATAAGTCTTTCCTTCCTCCCCACACCCCATGGAAGGAAATCCAGAATTAAATCCAAGGATGTTGTCTGAACAAGACCTTCTACCTGGAAGGACCACCAAACAAAGTGCCTGCCTTTCATAAAAGGAAATACCACCAAAGCACCATTTTTAATCATGATGAACAAATCATTCAAGTTCTTTGCTGTATGTCACCTAGAGCAAAATCACACTGGAGCCTGATTTTATAGCTCAACCTGTAGTGACCGGACCCACCCCAGCAAAACCTCAAATTGCCCTGGCTGCCAGAGGCCAGAGAAATTAATCCCACTAAATCCCATTAAACCCAAGCGCAGGGCAGGTATCAGAACAGGACTGAATGCTGCAAAGCTCCTTACCATAATAAAGCAGCAAAGGTATTCCCAAAAGTCAATTAACAGACAGTTGCGTCAATTAATTTTTTTTTTTAAATCCATGTATTAGCATGCTGGGAAGCTATACTCCTTGTTGATCTGAATGGATTTGGGGGGTTTGTCTTGTTTTTTCTCCCCTAACTTTAATCCTGGGCAACCCTCTAAGTATTGCTTTTTCAAAAGATTATTCTCTAGTAGCACTTTAAAAAAACAGCCTCACATTTTTTACTCAGTCCAAAGAAGCAACAAAAATCTGTTGATTTCATTGACGTCTCCTGGGGCTCTAAAGAGTCTAAAAATATTGAATGCAAGCCCTACGTGGTCCTGCTACCAGGTATTATGATCTCTTGGAAGCATTTCTTTATCTTCACTTCCTCATTGGCCCTATTACCCAGTTCCCATGCACACTTTCATTCTGGGATTTCCAGTCCCACTGTTCTTCACCCTATTAATTGCTCCTTTCTGTGTAGACAGGGTTTGCAATGAATTTTCTTAAACAGCTTTCATGCTTTTGTTTCATTTACTACTTTCAGGAGGAAAACAGATGAAGTATTTAGAATTACCTAGCATGTCTTAGGAAATTTTTAAAAAGTACAACCCCCAGGTACTGCTCTTTCTCCAAGATTCCACCCAGCAGGACACTAGATGAAACAGCTAAATTGATTTCCCTGCCCTGACACTCACATGCTGACAACCCACCACACTGAGGCGGGACCTAGGCAGCAGCAGACTAACACAGCCCCCAGGGAGAATTCCTCAAGCAGAAAGATGCACCTGGCACTCTGTGAGTCTTGAAGAAGGGCATCCTGACATGGTCCTGTCCTTGGCAGAAGATGAAAGTCTAGCTGGAGAAGTAAAACCCACAGACAGGAAACAGGGAGGGAACAAGGAAGTAGCTGCTAAGCTCCTAGGGGCTGATTCTTGGAGAAGTGAAGGCGGGTCGGAGGCGGCATCTGGAGGAGCTGAGACTTCAGCTGGTCCTTGAATGAACAGGATTAAAAACAGGCAGAGGGGAACAGGAAAGCATCTTGGGTAGTGGGTGAGCAATTAGAGAAATGATAGAAAGGAGGCTGGGATAAGGGGTGGGGAAGGGGAGGCAGAATCAGGGGCCAGGAAGGCAGAAGCCAACTGCTCAAGGGTGGAGAGAAAGGTTTATCAACTGCGTCGTTTAAACAGGTGATGACATATGTAAAAAAACCACAAGGGTGGCGAGGTCTCCTTGGACCAGCAATGGTGGGGAGCTGTTGTAAGCCCTGACCCTAGAGGAACAAGGGGAGAGAGCCCATACCTGGACCCAGGGAGGTCAACTCTCTGCAGGGCGCCACCTGGTGGAACCTGCAGTCTTTGTAGGGGGAGCCAGTCCCGCCCCAAGAGATCCCACAGGGAGGGAGCCGGGGAAGGCCCAGCCTGACCAATTGCCACCTGCCATGCTCCAGTCTCGTGCTGAGCACTGGCTGAGACCACACAGGTACCAGAGAACCCACCGGTGGCTCTAAAGATAACCAGCAGACACCTGGATGGAGGAAAGCAGAGAGCAACTCAGGAGGGGCACAGGGAAGAGAGCCAGCAAAGAATCACCTGGAAGCAGTGGCACCAAGTCGTGTAGCAACTCAGGTTGGACATGATGGGCATTTAGGCTAAATGTAGTGGATGAGGCTTCCTGAACAGGTGAACTGCAATCGGTCTTCTTGTCCCCCAGGTCTCTGCTCAGATATTAAATGAGGCCCCCAAACCCCAAACACATTCTAACACATCAACCCTGTTTTATTTCCCTCGCAGCTCTCATCTGGAATTATCCTGTTCCCCTTGTGGTCTTTTATTGTCTGCCCCCAGGAGAGTCAACTTTCCTGAGAACTTCTCTTGTTTGTCACTGTTCTCCCAGCGCTGAGAATAATGCCTGCCGGGGTCCCCACCTGCTGAAACCTAGACAATGATCACTCATGAACAAGAACAAAACATACAAACCCAAGACATAAATTGTGCTAAAAGCAAACTCAAGTCTACGAAGGAGCTAGGGAGCAGGGCAGGAAATGGGAGGAAGAGTAGGGAAAACTTCTTTCCTGCCAGATGTCACATGGTCAAGTGTTCTGCCCTGGTCACAGCAGGTGGCCAAAAAGTATGAGAGTTGGGGCTCTCTGTCACCTCCAAAGAGCTTTCTCTGCCATCCTTCATGGAGAGCTGAAGAGAGTCTCCAATCTGGCAGCCCAGCCACTACCTACATGGTCTCTCTCTCATCTGCTGAAGCACGGGGACAGCTCCGAGCTCGGAACGCCTTTCCGGGTGGAGAACCAAATCCAGCCTTACATGGATTTATGCTGCACCCATTTCCTGCAGGGGGAAGGTCTGTTCTGACATCAAACAGTCCGTCGGCATCTCTGTTCCAGAAACTGCTGGCATGATGAGTGGGCCGCACAGAGGTAGCGGGGGCAACGATCAGCTCATCTCTAATTATATGGGATTTACGATTAGGCAGCTACTTTATTTTGGAACACTGAAATAACAAGACACACAGCACTGGAGGACGAGGGGGCGGAGCTCTAGCTTGGCCTTTAGAATATAATAGCTTGTCATCGCCATGGAAACCAGCTCCCTGGGAGTTGGCAGGCACCTTATTCTATAATTATAAGAGATCTGATAAGGGCTGGGGGTGTGTGTGTGTGGTTTTTTTTCTTTATAAATTGTATTCAGTGGCTGAAAATAGAAGAACCTGGAGAACAAAGCCTTTTATTAACCAGCATCTGCTAAGAGGCGGCTGCACTTCAGCTGCCTGGAGAGGCTCTGCCTGCAAGCTCTGCAGATGTGCCCAGAATGCCAGGGGTTGGTCAGGAAGCAAAGTGCCCTCAGAGGAGAGGGGTGTGTCCAGGCAAACCGGGTGGAAATGTGGCTTCAGGCTGAAAAGGCCCATCCGGGCTCAGTGGGATGGACTGTACCTGCTGTCTGAGGGCAGGCTGCCCATGCCACCCACCCATGGAAAGCCTACAGGTCTCCTCCCTCCCTCTTCCCACCTACCCCTCATGCCCAGACTTCATGTCCAAGTGCAATCCCAGCCATCCCAGCCATGGGGCTTGGGCTTCAGCAAAGTTCTTAAGTTTTCTGAACCTCCGTTCTTTTGCAATGAAAAATTGTTAAGAGGATTAAACAAAAGAAGGACAATGAAGGGAACGTGTTTGGCAAACTGTAAAGTCTGTCACACACAGCTGGACTCTCTGAAGAACGGACCCAAACACACTTTGGGACTCCCCTGGTGGTGCAGGGAAGAATCTGCCTGCCAATGCAGGGGACATGGGTTCGAGGTCTGGTCTGGGAAGGTCCCACATGCCACGGAGCAGCTAAGCCCATGTGCCACAACTACTGAGCCCACATGCCACAACTCCTGAAGCCCGTGCGCCTAGAGCCCATGCTCCACAACAGGAGAAGCCACCGCAATGAGAAGCCCACACACTGCAACGAAGAGTAGCCCCCGCTCGCTGCAACTAGAGAAAAGCCCGCGCGGAGCAACGAAGACCCAACACAGCCAAAAATAAAATATAACCAAAAAATAATTAATTAATTAATTAAAATAAAAATCAAACCCCCTATCTTCAAGTTGAATGATTTTGTCAATTCCACAGAAGATATTAATAACAGGAATGCCCAATAATAATCATAACCTTAATCATAATCATACCTTCCACTTGTATATTATTTTATAGCTTAAAAGTGTTTTCACCCTATTTTATTGCAGTTGTATGTTGCCTTAATGGAGAGAGCCCTGCCTCTGTTGATTCATTTATAAGGAAGCCCAGGAAGTTTGGACAGCTTCTTTTCTCAAAGGCCTTCCCTTTTTAAAATGGGTCATGGCCATTAAAAATGGAAGTCTAGCGGCTTCAAGTATGGCTGTCTATGTGAAGGGCACTGAGTCAATAAAATCACCAGGAGTTTTTTCTAAAGCTATTCAAACTCTAAAGAGTTCATCCAGTTGCCCTCTAAAAGCAGGAAATGGGTGAGTATAATAGAGGAAAATGCTTTATTCAATTCATGACCATAGTCAGCCACTGTCCTGAATTCATATTCTTTAAAATCCAGAGATATATTTGGGGAGAACAATCACTCTTACATTGCTCCCCTACTGCATATAACTCCCATGGATCACCCATCAGTTCTGGAAATAGGAGCAGAGTGTTCACTGCTCAGTATCTACCCTCAGTTAGGGTTGTGTAACATTTCAAGTAATAGAATCCCAAATGAACAATGGTTAAAGTGAGATAAAAATGTATTTATCCCTCAAGTAAAGCTCCAGAGGTAGACAGCACAGGCTGGTACAGGGGCTTTGCTCATGGTGTCCTCAAGGACCCAGCTCACCACTCTGCCATCTTCATGGCCTGGCCTCATCCTCGTGGTCCACCAGGGCAGCTAAAGCACTGGCTCTCACAACCACATTCCCCAGAGCTAGCTGGAGAAGGGACAAAGAATAGGGAGACAGAGAGTGCTAGTTGCCTGCCTTTTAAATAAGATTGCTAGAAGCTTCCATACAACAATTCTGCTCATATAACCAACAAGGGAGGCTGGAAAATGAAGTCTTTATGCTGGGCCACTAGGTTCCCAGCTTAAAGTCTGGGGTTCTAGAGGCAGGGAAGGTGTATTTTAGGGAAGACCAGCACCCTGCACCCACGTCTTTTACACTTTGACTCTGCTTCCACATCACTTTTGCCAGGTGACACATTTGGAATCGTCCTCAAGTACAGGTTCAACTACATGGATCCAGGAAGTTTCTGGAAGGCCTGAGTTAAACAGAGGCCCTTGTGGTAAGTTACCCAACAAACACATCTCATGCTCCTGGATGTACAGCCACATTGAAGGCATGGAGGAGTAGTTGGAACTACACTCCTAGACTCAGGAGTTTACCTTCTTCTGTGGTTCTCCCCTTCATTTCTCATGAGAAGCCACTACAACCCCAAAGCCCATGGTTGACAACAGCCAGAAACCCAACCCAACTGGTCTAAGCAAAAACATGGACTTACTAGAAAGATGATAGATGATCTCATAGATTTCTAGGACAGGAGAATGTGTCTGGACCTCCGAAGCCATGCAGTCTCCCGTTCTCTCAGCATGTGTATCTTTCTTGTTGATGGCCTACTCTTTCCACAGAGAGGATAAGGGGGCTGCCAACAGCTTCTGAGCTTTCCATTTGGCCACTTCAGCAACCTAAGAGAGAGAGTGACCAGATGTTCCCTCTGGTTCAGAGTCACGAAACACCAGGAAGAAATTCATTGGTCCGGCTTAGTCAGATGTTGACACTGGGATAATCAGGTGTGTCCAGGTGGGCAGGGCCAGCTGAACCACGTGGACAGGACGAGAGAAAGGTGGTTCCTGTAAACAGGTAGCTTACTGGATAGATCATTTTCCCGTGATCAATTTCCACAACGCATCAGAATTCTCTGGGAAACAGACACAGAGTAGTTGTCACTGAATACGCTTTCACGTGGCTCTGCCCACCAGGTTTCCAGAGCCCCAAGGCACCCCGTTTTTCCTCCTTCTTCCCTGAAGAAACAGGCTCTCTGCCCACAGCTCCAAAGGGCAGACAGGTGAACCCCTCCAGACCTTGCCCAGTGAAGGGTACACCTCCAAATCAGTGGGGCATCAGACACCCAGGAAAGTATCAGACTAGATTATTTTGTCCCCCACCATAAATTTTAAAACAGACACTGGAAGGAGGCCTCTTAAAAAGTGAGCCCAGGGCTTCCCTGGTGGCGCAGTGGTTGGGAGTCCGCCTGCCGACGCAGGGGACACGGGTTCGTGCCCTGGTCCGGGAAGATACCACATGCCTCGGAGCAGCTGGGCCCGTGGGTCATGGTTGCTGGGCCTGCGCGTCCGGAGCCTGTGCTCCGCAACGGGAGAGACCACAGCAGTGAGAGGCCCGCGTACCACAAAAAAAAAAAAAAAAAAAAAAAAAAAAGTGAGCCCAAATACAATTACATCTACCCAGGAGGAAGTGGTCCCTGGGCACTTACACATCTCAGGATGTTTAAGCCCCTGAAGGTACTCTGAGAATCTTCTGCATTTCCACCTTACCATTCAACAGCTCAGAATCACCAGAAGCAGGTCAAATTAAACACCCACAAAAAAAATGTTTTTTAATTTTTAACATAACCCCTACCAGGAGAGATTGTCCCATAGCTACTGTCTCGATATACTGCATTAAATGGGCACCCCTGAGGTCACGTTGGTCAGGATCATTTTTATTTATTTATTTAATTTTTTTTTTTAATAAATTTATTTATTTTTGTCTGCATTGTGTCTTCATTGCTGTGCGTGGGCTTCTCATTGCGGTGACTTCTCTTTGTTGCAGAGCACGGGCTCCAGGCACACAGGCTTCAGTAGTTGTGACATGTGGGCTCAGTAGTTGTGGCTCGCGGGCTCTAGAGTGTAGGCTCAGTAGTTGTGGTGCATGGGCTTAGCTGCTCCACGGCACGTGGGATTTTCCCGGACCAGGGCTCGAACACATGTCCCCAGCATTGGCAGGCAGATTCTTAACCACTGCACCACCCGGGAAGTCCCAGGGTCATTTTTAGATAAGTTCTCAGTATCTCCTGTACACTTAGGATCTCATCTTGCATCATCTTTTCTTCAGCTTTTCTCAAGAGTGAGAAAAACAAAAAGACTAAACATACCAACTCAGTCACCAAAGCATTCATCATGAAGCCATATTCATAGCTATTGCTAGACTATCCCTACTTTCCTCTCAGTGGCTCCCTTTAGATAAACTTTGCTGCTGTTCCTCAGACCACAGAACAGCAGTCTCCCAAGGGCCACCTCACTGTCAGAGCAGCAAGAGAAAAGCAGAGGTTACCGGTGAGGCACTCACCTCTGTGCACTCCAGGAACTGAGCCCTGCCCTGGATGGCTCGCCCAGGCTGTGCAACGTGGTCTTCAAGGGCTAACCCAGGAGTCTTCCTCACTGGTGAGTGTCATGGCTGTTAGCACCATGGAAACAATACTGAATTGTAAAAGTTTAGGGTTCAAGCCACAGCTTCATGACTTTCCATGGGAACTAAAGTCACGTAACCTTTCTCATCCTTGCTGACCACCAAAAAAGGATAATACCTCCCTCAAGAATTAGATATTGGTATATGAAAGTCCTCTGAAACTGTAGGTTTTTAACTGCAGATAAAATGAAGTGTGCTGAATTCTCTGGCAGCATAAACACAGGGATTAAAGACATAGCTGTTGAAATGAAGAAATGCATACCGGCAGATTATGCAAAGAGACAATAACAATTGCTAATGTCAGTAAAAACTGCAGATCAGTCATCAGAAATGGGGCCAGAGTAGGATCTCCATTTCCTGTCTTTATTCTCTTCCTGGAGAAGCTCCTTCACTGAGCTCCTGCAAGGGCCGAGCCATCTCCATTTATGAATTAAACATGTACTTTTTTGTTTAAAAAAATGAAGGTGTGATATTAAAAAACCCGTTACATCAATGCTGCTTACTCCTAATGTATAAATTCTCAAAATAAAATCCATTTCACTTCAGTTTTTTGAAAACCTGCTTTGTCTGCCTTACCTCTGGCCTTTGAAACCAACCTGACACATCTTTGAGCCGAGGACAGACAACACTCGGGCGAGCTGCTGACACCCCATTCAGCCACAGGAAATACTCTGAACTTCTCTGTCTTTCACCTGCTTTCTTTCCTCCAAATCTCATCCCTGCCTGTCAGTGATCTCCTGGCTCTTTAATTCCAACTTCAATCTTGCCTCTGGACTTGGAGACTTATTTATTCAGAATGTTTGGGTTCCTACCATATGCCCGGCACTGTTTGTTCACCTTGAACAAAACCATCAAAAACCTGTGACCTCCTGGGGTTTATAGTCCAGTTTAGTCCTGATTCCTCATGTTAGAATCTTAGTTTCCTCTAATGGGTTCTGATTTGTCTGGACCTGGCATGGTTTATCCCCTTGGGACTCAGATGTTAATTCCATCATCAAGAAAAGGAGAAATTGAATGTAAATGTCACATGGAACTTTCTAGAAACCAGGTTCAATAAAACCCAGTCATCTATGACTGGCACACAAACCCCCAAAACATAGGCATTTCAGTTCCCGTCAGCCTCCTTCCATGGACTCTCAACAGAAAATGGTCAAGGTAACCTCAGATCCTTTTGACATCCTCTTCTAGACTGGGACACTGGGCTTGGATCCCTTTCCCTCGAAAACTGTCTTGGATGTGTTCATTATGCCACACAGGACTGTTCTCTCTGGAACCATTTAGAAGGTTAAGGAAGAGAAAACAAAGTACCGTCTTCAAAACAGATGTTCCAAGTAATTGGAACACCAAATTTACTTGTGTTCAATTTCTGGCAATTTTGATGCTTTATCTCTGTCTGTCCCTGAACAATACTTTGAGGTTAAAAAATAAATAGCTTCATTTCCAGTACCAGTTTGAAAATTAGCCACTAGGTGGTGGGTTTCGTTGGCTTGCTTTTTCATATACTTTAAAATGTTTTTGTCTGGCACAATGTAGAGTTTAAAAAGAGTAGCAAAGTTTTCAAGGTAAGTGCAGGCCAGCTAGTGACTCCAGATCTCAATGTCCTAACAGTACATCAAATACTTATGACGGGGCTTCCCTGGTTGCACAGTGGTTAGGAATCCGCCTGCCAACGCAGGGGACACGGGTTCACGCCCTGGTCCAGGAAGATCCCACATGCCGCGAAGCAACTAAGCCCGTGTGCCACAACTACTTAGCCTACGCTCTAGAGCCGGTGGGCCACAACTACTGAAGCCTGCGAGCCACAACTACTGCAGCCAACACGCCTGGAGCCCGTGCTCCGCAACAAGAGAAGCCACCGCAATGAGAAGCCCGCGCACCGCAATGAGGAGTAGCCCCCGCTCACCACACCTAGAGAAAGCCCGCGCGCAACAATGAAGACCCAACGCAGCCAAAAATAAAATTAATTAATTTTTTAAAAAAGAGTTATGACGGCCAAAAGATGCAAAGGTGCTATAAAACTGGAAACAAAGGAAATTAATAATCCAATGTTCTCCAGACAAAATTTACACTAACCAAAGCATAGGTGAAGCCCTGGAACAGAAGAGCAGAGAAAGGAAGTTAAAAGGAATTTATGTTACTCATCCCCCCCGCCCCGCCCCCGCCATTTCCTTGCAAACCTCTACCTCAGAGACATTAGGCCTTTGCTGCCCATGAAGCTAGTAGCCACTTTCCTACTGTAAAGAAACCAGTTTCTGAAATGACCATTGTTTGTTTCATACAGTAGCAGTCACTGGTGCTGCCTACCAAGTATTTCTCTCTCTTTCCTGGGTGTATGATAGGATTGCACTTCCCCAATCCCTTGAGACTAGATATAGCAATATGAGTCGCTTTGGCCTGAGAAAAGTGATGTGTGCCACTTCTGGATGGAAACTTTAACACCCAGTGCACAAGTAACCACACTCCTTTTGCCTCAGCAAAGGTGACCAGAAACTCTCCAGATAGTGGCTGTCCAACAGTCTGGATCCTGGATGAACCCTGCTGCCCCATGATGAGTACTCAGCAGGAGTAGAAAACAAGCCTAGTGTGTTAACGCAGTTACTTGTTACTGCAGCGTGACCTCACCCACGCTGACTTCTACTCATCTACCCTAAAAAAGGGTTGTCAGATATTCCTTACAAATATCAGACTCTTGGTGGATGCAAGGGTGAAAAGTATGCATTTTATATACGGAATCTAAAAAAATGGTACTGATGAACCTAGTGGCAGGGCAGGAATAAAGACGGAGATGTAGAAGGGGAAGCTGGGATGAAATGAGAGACTAGCATTGACGTATATACACTACCAAATGTAAAATAGATAGCTAGTGGGAAGCTGCTGCATAGCACAGGGAGATCAACTCAATGCTTTGTGACCACCTAGAGGGGTGGGATAGGGAGGGTGGGAGGGAGGGAGATGCAAGAGGGAGGGGATATGGGGATATATGTATACATATAGCTGATTCACTTTGTCATACAGCAGAAAGTAACACAACATTGTAAAGCAATTATACTCCAATAAAGATGTTTTAAAAAATGCATTTTGTTTAAGAAATCAAAAGTATTTATATTTTGTAATATTTACATTTTAAAAACTGTTCTTTTAACTATAATAACTATATAGAGCAGGAGTTGGCAAATTTTTCTGTACAGGACCAGATAGCAAATATCTTAGCCTTTGTGGGCCATATGGTCTTTGTCACAAGTACTCAACCCTGCCAATGTCTCACAAAAGCAGTCATAGACAACATTTAAGTGAATGCCAATGGTTGTGTTTCAATAAGACTTCACTTACAAAAACACATGGTTGGCCACATTTGGTCCACAGGCCATGGTTCTGCCAACCCCTGGTAGACAGCATTGAAGAGGGAACAGAATCGACTTTATACTGGCTTCTCCCATCATTCAGCTCCATTTATTGACTTACACATTGTTCATTATACTGAGAAATCTTTCTACAACTGCATTCAGGACAGGAATCAAAGCAGGAGAAGTTAATTTTCACAATTTTAGAGCTTCTATTAATTAAATAACTGTGTGGCCCCACAGGGAAATAAATGGTATAGTTAAAGTAAGAACTTCATCATAAAGGGAATTAGGAAAGAGGCCTTCTTTTTCCTATGTGAGAGTCATTACATTTTTCTGATTTCATCTATGGTTGGATATTTATTACTAGAAATGCAGCATGCACTGAGGCTACAAAAATGCAATATACAAACTATCCAAAGGACACATTTCCCTGGCTACCTTGCATAAATATTTAAAACTTATTTTTAAATGTTCAATAAATATACTGGAAAGCAATTGCTTGTACAATGCAGATGTAACCCTTTTTTCAAAAAGCAATTTCTCATATCAAGGAATTAAATTTTCTCATAATGAAATAAAGGGTCAATTTATTTCTTATTTTGAGCAGTGACTATTATGACTACAGTATAAGTGAACAGAATAGACACGGTTCTGGAACTGTTGCCTATTGAAGGAGTGTGAATTACTGGCTCAGAGTTCTTTCTTTCTCCCTCATCCTGTCAACAGACTCCACAGTTTACCTCTCCATCCCATTGATGGTGGGCTCAGCCATGTGACTTGCTTTGGCCAATGGAATGTCGACAAAACGACAGTGTGGCATTTCAGAGCAGAGGCCTTTAATGACCTCTCGTAAGTTTGCTTCCCCCTCTTGCACTTCTGCCATCTTCCATGAGGAAAACAGGTGATTTGCAGCTGCTCTCTGTGATGTCCAAAGCAAGGAACAGACTTGAACCCAACTCTTAGCCTAAAGTTGAACCATTCCAACTAACCTGCAGACCTGTGGGTGAGGAAATTACTGTTTGTTGTTATACACCATTGAGATTCTGGAGTTGTTCGTTATTCAGTATTATCACATCAATAGTTGACTAATACAGTTATTATTGACCATTTTTTATTACTTAATCCGAAAAATGTTTTCACAATGCCATATGAAAAATTATAATTTGTAAATAAATAGTCATTAGTTCAGTAAAAATGTTTCAACTCACTCAAGAAACGGAGCCATCAAGTGTGATTAAGCCTAATAATTTTACATTTTCAAAAACCTCTGAACTTTTCTAATTTTTAAATAGTGCAGCAAGATAGTATTTTTTCTTTTTAACATCTTTATTGGAGTATAATTGCTTTACAATGGTGTGTTAGTTTCTATCGTATAACAAAGTGAATCAGCTATACATATACATATATCCCCATATCTCCTCCCTCTTGCATCTTCCTCCCACCCCTCTAGGTGGTCACAAAGCACTGAGCTGATCTCCCTGTGCTATGCGGCTGCTTCCCACTAGCTATTTCACATCTCGTAGTACATATAAGGCCATGCCACTCTCTCACTTCATCCCAGCTTACCCTTCCCCCTCCCCGTGTCCTCAACTCCATTCTCTACATCAGTGTCTTGATTCCTGTCCTGCCCCTAAGTTTGTCAGAAACTTTTTTCTTTTCTTTTTTTTTTTTAGATCCATATATCTATGTATTAGCTTACGGTATTTGTTTATCTCTTTCTGACTTACTTCACTCTGTAGGACAGACTCTAGGTCCAACCACCTCACTACAAATAACTCAATTTCGTTTCTTTTTATGGTTGAGTAATATTCTATTATATATATGTGCCACATCTTCTTTATCCATTCATCTGTCGATGGACACTTAGGTTGCTTCCGTGTCCTGGCTATTGAAAATAGTGCTGCAATGACACTGACAAAGGATTAATCTCCGGGAGCTTCCGGGAAGATGGCTGAAGAGTAAGACGCGGAGATCACCTTCCTCCCCACAGATACACCAGAAACACATCTACACGTGTAACAACTCCTACAGAACACCTACTGAACGCTGGCATAAGACCTCAGACCTCCCAAAAGGCAAGAAACCCCCAACATACCTGGGTAGGGCAAAAGAAAAAAGAATAAACAGAGACAAAAGGATAGGGACGGGACCTGCACCAGTGGGAGGGAGCTGTGAAGGAGGAAACGTTTCCACACACTAGGAAACCCCTTCACGGGCGGAGACTGCGGGTGGCGGAGGGGGAAAGCTTCGGAGCCGCGGAGGAGAGCACAGCAACAGGAGTGGGGAGGGCAAAGCAGGGAGATTCCCGCACAGAGGATCAGGGCCGACCAGCACTCACCAGGCCGAGAGGCTTCTCTGCACACTCGCCGGGGCGGGCGGGGCTGGGAGATGAGGCTCGGGCTTCGGTAGGAGCGCAGGGAGAGGACTGGGGTTGGCGGTGTGAACACAGCCTGCAGGGGGTTAGTGCGCCACGGCTAGCCGGGAGGGAGTCCAGGGAAAAGTCTGAACCTGCCGAAGAGGCAAGAGACTTTTTCTTCCTTCTTTGTTTCCTGGTGCGCGAGGAGAGGGGATGAAGAGCGCTGCTTAAAGGAGCTCCAGAGACGGGCGCGAGCCGCGGCTAAAAGCGCGGACCCCAGAGACGGGCATGAGACGCTAAGGAGGCTGCTGCCGCCAGCAAGAAGCTTCTGTGCGAGCACAGGTCACTATCCACACCCCCATTCCGGGGAGCCTGTGCAGCCAGCCACTGCCAGGGTCCCGAGATCCAGGGACAAATCCCCCGAGAGAACGCACGCCGCGCCTCAGGCTGGTGCAACGTCACGCCGGCGCGACGTCACGCCGGCCTCTGCCGCCGCAGGCTCGCCTCGCACTCCGTGCCCCTCCCTCCTCCCGGCCTGAGTGAGCCGGAGCCCCCGAATCAGCGGCTCCTTTAACCCCGTCCTGTCTGAGCGAAGAACGGATGCCCTCCAGCAACCTACACGCAGGAAGGTCAAATCCAAAGCTGAGCCACTGGGAGCTGTGAGAACAAAGAAGAGAAAGGGAAATCTCTCTCAGCAGCCTCAGAAGCAGTGGATTAAAGCTCCACAGTCAACTTAACGTACCCTGCATCTGTGGAATACTTGAATAGACACCAAATCATCCCAAATTCAGGAAGTGAAATTTGAGAGCAAGATTTGTGATTTTTTTCCCTTTTTCCTCTTTTTGTGAGTGTGTGTGTGTATGCTTGAGATTTTGTCTGTATAGCTTTGCTTCCACCATTTGTCCTAGGGTTCTATCCTTCCTTTTTTTTTTTTAATTTGTTTTTCTTTTTTTCTTAATAATTATTTTTTTATTTTAATAAATTTATTATATTTTATCTTACTTTATTTTATTTTACTTTAGCTTCTTTCTTTTTTTTCCTTCCCTCCTTCCTTCCTTCCTCCCTCCCTCCCTCCATTCTTTCTTTCTTTCTTTCTACTTCTACTAATTCTTTCTTTCTAATTTTTCTCCCTTTTATTCTGAGCCATGTGGATGAAAGGCTCTTGGCGCTCTCAGGAGTCAGTGCTGTGCCTCTGAGGTGGGAAAGCAAACTTCAGGACACTGGTCCACAAGAGACCTCCCAGCTCCACATAATATCAAATGGCCAAAATCTCCCAGAGATCTCCATCTCAAAACCAGCACCCAGCTTCACTCAACGACCAGCAAGCTACAGTGATGTACATCCTATGCCAAACAACTAGCAACACAGGAACACAACCCCACCCATTAGCAGAGAGGCTGCCTAAAATCATAATAAGTCCACAGACACCCCAAAACACACCACCAAACATGGACCTGCCCACCAGAAAGACAAGATCCAGCCTCATCCACCAGAACACAGGCACTAGTCCCCTCCACCAGGAAGCCTACACAGCCCACTGAACCAACCTTAGCCACTGGGGACAGACACCAAAAACAACGGGAACTACAAACCTGCAGCCTGCAAAAAGGAGACCCCAAACACAGTACGATAAGCAAAATGGGAAGACAGAAAAACACACCACAGGTGAAGGAGCAAGATAAAAACCCACCAGACCTAACAAATGAAGAGGAAATAGGCAGTCTACCTGAAAAAGAATTCAGAAAATGATAGTAAACATGATCCAAAATCTTGGAAAGAGAATAGACAAAATGCAAGAAACATTTAACAAGGACCTAGAAGAACTAAAGATGAGACAAGCAACAATGAACAACACAATAAATGAAATGAAAAATACTCTAGATGGGATCAGTAGCAGAATAACTGAGGCAGAAGAACGAATAAGTGACCTGGAAGATAAAATAGTGGAAATAACTACTGCAGAGCAGAATAAAGAAAGAAGAATGAAAAGAACTGAGGACAGTCTCAGAGACCCCTGGGGCAACATTAAATGCACCAACATTCGAATTATAGGGGTTCCAGAAGAAGAAGAGAAAAAGGAAGGGACTGAGAAAATATTTGAAGAGATTATAGTTGAAAATTTCCCTAATAGGGAAAGGAAATAGTTAATCAAGTCCAGGAATCACAGAGAGTCCCATACAGGATAAATCCAAGGAGAAATACTCCAAGACACATATTAATCAAACTGTCAAAAATTAAATACAAAGAAAACATATTAAAAGCAGCAAGGGAAAAACAATGAATAACACACAAGGCAATCCCCATAAGGTTAACAGCTGATCTTTCAGCAGAAACCCTGCACGCCAGAAGGAACTTTCAGGACATATTTAAAGTGATGAAGGAGAAAAACCTGCAACCAAGATTACTCTACCCAGCAAGGATCTCATTCAGATTTGATGGAGAAATTAAAACCTCTACAGACAAACAAAAGCTGAGAGAGTTCAGCACAACCAAACCATCTTTACAACAACTGCTAAAGGAACTTCTCTAGGCAAGAAACACAAGAGAAGGAAAAGACCTACAATAACGAACCCAAAACAATTAAGAAAATGGGAATAGGAACATACATATTGATAATTACCTTAAATGTAAGTGGACTAAATGCTCCCAGCAAAAGACACAGATTAGCTGAATAGATACAAAAATAAGACCCATATATTTGCTGTCTACAAGAGACCCACTTCAGACCTAGAGACACATACAGACTGAAAGTAAGGGGATGGAAAAAGATATTTCATGTAAATGGAAACCAAAAGAAACCTGGAGTAGCAATGCTCATATCAGACAAAATAGACTTTAAAATAAACACTATTAGAAGAGACAAAGAAGGACACTACATAGTGATCAAGGGATCGATCCAAGAAGAAGATATAACAATTGTAAATATTTATGCACCCAACATAGGAGCACCTCAATACATAAGGCAAACACTAACAGCCATAAAAGGGGAAATCGACAGGAACACATTCATAGTAGGGGACTTTAACACCCCACTTTCACCAATGGACAGATCATCCAAAATGAAAATAAATAAGGAAACACAAGCTTTAAATGATACATTAAACAAGATGGGCTTAATTGATATTTATAGGACATTCCATCCAAAAACAACAGAATACACATTTTTCTCAAATGCTCATGGAACATTCTCCAGGATAGATCATATCATGGGCCACAAATCAAGCCTTGGTAAATTTAAGAAAATTGAAATTGTATCAAGTATCTTTTCCAACCACAATGCCATGAGACTAGATATCAATTACAGGAAAAGATCTGTAAAAACACAAACACATGGAGGCTAAACAATACACTACTTAATAACGAAGTGATCACTGAAGAAATCAAAGAGGAAATAAAAAAAATACCTAGAAACAAATGACAGTGGAGACACGACGGTCCAAAATCTATGGGATGAAACAAAAGCAGTTCTAAGAGGGAAGTTTATAGCAATACAATCCTACCTTAAGAAACAGGAAACATCTCAAATAAACAACCTAACATTGCACCTAAAGTAATTAGACAAAGAAAAACAAAAAAAAACCCAAAGTTAGCAGAAGAAGAGAAATCATAAAAATCAGATCAGAAATAAATGAAAAAGAAATGAAGGAAAGAATAGCAAACATCAATAAAACTAAAAGCTGGTTCTTTGAGAAGATAAACAAAATTGATAAACCATTAGCCAGACTCATCAAGAAAAAAAGGGAGAAGACTCAAATCAATAGAATTAGAAATGAAAAAGGAGAAGTAACAACTGACACTGCAGAAATACAAAAGATCATGAGAGATTACTACAAGCAAATCTATGCCAATAAAATGGACAATCTGGAAGAAATGGACAAATTCTTAGAAATGCACGACCTGCCGAGACTGAACCAGGAAGAAATAGACAATATGAACAGACCAATCACAAGCACTGAAATTGAAACTGTGATTAAAAATCTTCCAACAAACAAAAGCCCAGGACCAGATGGCTTCACAGGCGAATTCTATCAAACATTTAGAGAAGAGCTAACACCTATCCTTCTCAAACTCTTCCAAAATATAGCAGAGGGAGGAACACTCCCAAACTCATTCTAAGAGGCCACCATCACCTTGACACCAAAAGCAGACAAGGATGTCAGAAAGAAAACTACAGGCCAATATCACTGATGAACATAGATGCAAAAGTCCTCAACAAAATACTACCAAACAGAATCCAAAAGCACATTAAAAGGATCATCACCATGATCAAGTGGGGTTTATTCCAGGAATGCAGGGATTCTTTAATATATGCAAATCAATCAATGTGATACACCATATTAACAAATTGAAGGAGAAAAACCATATGATCATCTCAATAGATGCAGAGAAAGCTTTTGACAAAATTCAACACCCATTTAGGATAAAAACCCTGCAAAAAGTAGGCATAGAGGGAACTTTCCTCAACATAATAAAGGCCATAAATGACAAACCCACAGCCAACATCGTCCTCAATGGTGAAAAACTGAAAGCATTTCCACTAAGATCAGGAACAAGACAAGGTTGCCCACTCTCACCACTCTTTTTCAACATAGTTTTGGAAGTTTTAGCCACAGCAATCAGAGAAGAAAAGGAAATAAAAGGAATCCAAATCGGAAAGGAAGAAGTAAAGCTGTCACTGTTTGCAGATGACATGATACTCTACATAGAGAATCGTAAAGATGCTACCAGAAAACTACTAGAGCTAATCAATGAAGTTGGTAAAGTAGCAGGATACAAAATTAATGCACAGAAATCTCTGGCATTCCTATACACTAACGATGAATAATCTGAAATTGAAATCAAGAGAACACTCCCCTTTACCATTGCAACAAAAAGAATAAAATATCTCGGAATAAACCTACCTAGGAAACAAAAGACCTGTATGCAGAAAATTATAAGACACTGATGAAAGGAATTAAAGCTGATACAAATAGATGGAAAGGTATACCATGTTCTTGGATTGGAAGACTCAACACTGTGAAAATGACTCTACTACCCAAAGCAATCTACAGATTCAATGCAATCCCTATCAAACTACCACTGGTATTTTTCACAGAACTAGAACAAAAAAATTTCACAATTTGTATGGAAACACAAAAGACCCCGAATAGCCAAAGCAATATTGAGAACGAAAAACGGAGCTGGAGGAATCAGGCTCCCTGACTTCAGAGTATACTACAAAGCTACAGTAATCAAGGAAGTATGGTACTGGCACAAAAACAGAAAGATAGATCAATGGAACAGAAAGCCCAGAGATAAACCCACGTGCATATGGTCACCTTATCTTTGATGAAGCAGGAATGTACAGTGGAGAAAGGACAGCCTCTTCAATAAGTGGTGCTGGCAAAACTGGACAGATACATGTAAAAGTATGAGATTAGATCACTCCCTAACACCATACACAAAAATAAGCTCAAAATGGATTAAAGACCTAAATGTAGGGCCAGAATCTATCAAACTTTTAGAGGAAAACATAGGCAGAGCAATCTATGACATAAATCACGGCAAGGTCCGTTTTGACCCACCTCCTAGAGAAATGGAAATAAAAACAAAAATAAACAAATGGTACCTAATTAAACTTCAAAGCTTTTGCACAGCAATGAAACCATAAACAAGACCAAAAGACAACCCTCAGAATGGGAGAAAATATTTGTAAATGAAGCAACTGACAAAGGATTAATCTCCAAGATTTATAAGCAGCTCAGTATCAAAAAAACAAACAACCCAATCCAAAAATGGGCAGAAGACCTAAATAGACATTCCTCCAAAGAAAATATACAGGCTGCCAACAAACACATGAAAGAATGCTCAACATCATTAATCATTAGAGAAATGCAAATCAAAACTACAATGAGATATCATCTCACACCAGTCAGAATGGCCGTCAACAAAAAATTTAGAAACAATAAATGCTGGAGAGGGTGTGGAGAAAAGGGAACCCTCTTACACTGTTGGTGGGAATGTAAATTGATACAGCCACTGTGGAGAACAGTATGGAGGTTCCCTAAAAAACTACAAATAGAACTACCATATGACCCAGCAATCCCACTACTGGGCATATACTCTGAGAAAACCATAATTCAAAAAGAGTCATGTACCAAAATGTTCATTGCAGCTCTATTTACAATAGCCCAGAGGTGGAAACAACCTAAGTGTCCATCATTGGATGAATGAATAAAGAAGATGTGGCACATATATACAATGGAATATTACTCAGCCATAAAAAGAAATGAAATTGAGCTATTTGTAATGAGGTGGATAGACCTAGAGTCTGTCATACAGAGTGAAGTAAGTCAGGAAGAGAGAGACAAATACCATATGCTAACACATATTTATGGAATTTAAGGGGAAAAAAATGTCCTGAAGAACCCAGCAGTAAAACAGGAATAAAGACACAGACCTACTACAGAATGGACTTGAGGATATGGGGAGGGGGAAGGGTAAGCTGTGGCAAAGCGAGAGAGAGGCATGGACATATATACACTACCAAACGTAAGGTAGATAGCTAGTGGGAAGTAGCCGCATAGCACAGGGAGATCAGCTCTGTGCTTTGTGACCGCCTGGAGGGGTGGGATAGGGAGGGAGGGAGGGAGGGAGATGCAAGAGGGAAGAGATATGGGAACATATGTATATGTATAGCTGATTCACTTTGTTATAAAGCAGAAACTAACACACCATTGTAAAGCAATTATACTCCAATAAAGATGTAAAAAATAATAATAATAAAAAGGCTCAATCTCCAAAATATACAAAGAGCTCATGCAGCTCAATATCAAAAAAACAAACAACCCAATCCAAAATGGGCAGAAGAAGTAAATAGACATTTCTCCAAAGAAGATATACAGATTGCGAACAAACACATGAAAGGTTAGCATTTTGAAGTACTAACAAATGTGTCCTCAACTATTCCCTGTGTTTCATTGAATTATTACCCCTAGGACCTTATCTCAGCCCAAGGGCTAGAAAAGAGACACCTATTAACTTAGGAAGGAATGTTTCCAATAATGGACTGCAAGCCATTAATGGATCACAAAATCAATGTAGGTCTCAACCAATATATTTTAAACAAAAAATAGAATAGAAAACATCAGATTGTCTCATACGTAAAAAGGTAAACATTGTGTCACAATTATATTTGGGAAAAACAGAAACTGAAATGTGATGTCAAAATTATTAAAAATTGTATATGTATGGCTGATTAAATTTGTTATAAAGCAGAAACTAACACACCATTGTAGAGCAATTATACTCCAATAAAGATGTTTTAAAAAAAGAAATTATTAAAAATTTTTGAGAGCCACTGCCTTAAAGGAAGTTTATTTTAATAGAAACAGAGGAATCAAATATTTGGCTCTAGTTCAATACTGGACCCTTCTACAAATTGTAATTAGCACTTTACTTTCTGCATCATTCTGAGACCATAACTACACATAATGTAAAATAGAAAGACATTATTTAAAAATGAAAAAGACCACAGCAAATTATATGCTAAACAGTGAATTACTGAAGTCATTTCCATTAAAATCAGGACCAAGATGGGAACGTATACTATGACCACTACTTCTCAATAATGTTTAGAAACATTTCGCTAATGCACAAAAGCAAAATAAACAGAATATGAAAAAGAAGATAAATATCTTTCTTTCCTTATAGATGACATTATTATATTCCTAGAGAACTTAAGATTTAATAAAACACAGAATTAATTTGGTAAAGAGGCTAATTATAAAATAAATATATATAAAATAACATCTTTTATCCAGATTCACAATAACCAATCAGAAATGTAAGTGAAAAAAATTCTAAGTTGTGATCAGAAATGTATAATATATAGGAAGAAGTATTTTTTTTAATATAAATTTATTTAGTTATTTATTTTTGGCTGTGTTGAGTCTTTGTTGCTGCACGTGGGCTTTCTGTAGCTGAGGTGAGCGGGGGCTACTCTTCATTGTGGTGCGTGGGCTTCTCATTGCTGTGGCTTCTCTTGTTGCGGAGCCTGGGCTCTAGGCGCATGGGCTTCAGTAGTTGTGACACGTGGGCTTCTGTAGTTGTGGCACATGGGCTCAGTAGTTGTGGCTCGCGGGCTCAAGAATGCAGGCCTCAGTAGTTGTGGTGCACAGGCTTAGTTGCTCCACGGCATGTGGGATCTTCCCAGACCAGGGCTCAAACCCTTGTCACCTGCACTGGCAGGCGGATTCTTAACCACTGCACCACCAGGGAAGTTCCAGGAACAAGTATGTTTCTTTAAGCTATAGTATGTAAGTGAAAAGGAAAGCCACCGAGTAGGAAAAGCTATTTGCAAAGCAAATATCCAACAAAAAAGAAAACCTTATATCCAGAATATATAAAAAATTCTTTCAAATCAATAAGAAAAAGACAATCCAGTTTTTTTTAAAGCAAAAGATTTAAACCAGACACTTCATGAAAGAGGCTATCCCAAATCAATAAGCATATGAAAGATACTCAGCATCATTAGTCCCGATGAGATACACTACGTACTCATCAGAATGGCTATCTTTTTAATAACTGACAATGCTAAGTTGGCAAGAATGGAAACAAATGGAACTCTCACAGTGCTGGCAGTAGTGTCAGTTGGTACTGGTACTTTGGGAAAAGTCTGGGATTCTCTGTGAGAGGTGAACATATGCATACATACATATTCCTGGCATATACTTGATGAAAATGTGTACATAAGTGTACCAACAGACATGTATAAGCATGCTTTTGGTATCATTCATAGTAGCCCAAACTAGAAACAACCCCCCAAATGTCCATCAAGAGTAGAATGGAGGGGTAGAAATGTAAAATGATGCAGCCACTGTGGAAAATGGCATGGTGATTCCTCAAAAAATTAAACATAGAATTATCTCAAGGTCCAGCAATTCCACTTCTGGATATATACTCAAAAGAATAGAAAGCAGAAATTTGAGTGGATATAGGTACACCCATGTTCCCATGAACAATATTCACAATAGCCAAAGTGTGGAAGCAAGCCAAGGGTCCGTTAATGGATGAATGGATAAACAAGATGCTGTATATCTATACAATATAATATTATTCAGCCTTAAAAGGAAGGAAAGTCTGATACATACTACAACATATATGAACCTTGAAAACATTACGCTAAGTGAAATAAGCCAGACACAAAAGGACAAATATTATATGATTCCACTTATATGAAGTCCCTATAGTAGTCAAACTCACAGAGGCAGAAAGTAGAACAGTGGTTGGCAGGGGCTGGGGAAAGGGGGACTGGGGAATTATTGTTTAATGGGAATGGAGTTTCAGTTTGGGATGATGAAAATTTCTGGAGATAGATGGTGGTGATGGTTTGCACAACAGTATAAATGTGCTTAATGCCACTGAACTGTACACTTTAAAATGGTAAATTTTATGTTACGTATATTTTACCACAATAAAAAATTTTAAGAGTAAAATTGATAAATAGTGATATATTCATAGAGTGAAAGACAGCCTCTTCAATAAATGGTGTTGGGAAAACTGAACAGCTACATGCAAAAGAATCAAACTGGATTACTCTCTCACACCAGACACAAAAATAAATTCAAAATGGATCAAAGACTTAATAGTAAGACCTGAACCATAAAACTTCTAGAAGAAACCATAGGGAGTATGCTCTTTGACATCAGTCTTAGTAATATTTTTTTGACTATGCCTCCTCAATCAAGGAAAACAAAAGCAAAGTAAACAAATGGGACTACATCAAACTAAAAAGCTTTTGCACAGTGAAGGAAGCTATCAACAAAACAACAAGGCCCCCTACTGAATGGGAGAAGATATTTGCAAACAATATATCCAATAAAGGGTTAATATCCAAAATATACAAGGAACTCATTCAACTCAACATCAAAAAAACAAACAACCCAATTAATAATGGGCAGTGGATCTGAATAGACATTTTTTCAAAGAAGACATACAGATGGCTAACAGGCACAGGAAAAGATGCTCAACATCACTAATCATCAGGGAAATGCAAATCAAAACGACAATGAGCTATCATCTCACACCTGTCAGAATGGCTATCATCAAAAAGACAACAAATAACAAATGTTGGCAAGGATGTGGAGAAAAGGGAAACGTCGTGCACTGTTGGTGGAAATTAAATTGGTACAGCCACTAAGGAAAACAGTATGGAGATCGCTCAAATAATTAAAAATATAACTACTATATGATCCAGCAATTCCACTTCTAGGTATTTACCCAAAGAAATCAAAAACATGAATTAAAAAAGATATGTGCACCCCTAAGTTCATTGCAGCATTATTTACAATAGCCAAGGTATGGAAGCTACTTAAGTGCCCATCAATAGGTGAATGGCTAAAGAAGATGTGGTATATGTATACAATGGAATATTACTCAGCCATAAAAAAAGAATGAAATCTTGCCATTGTGATAACATGGATGGACCTAGAGGATATTATACTAAATGAGTAAGTCAGACAGAGAAAAATAAATACTGTATGATTTCACTTATATGCGGAATCTAAAAAACAAATGAACAAAGGTAAAAAAACAGAAACAGAGTTACAGATACAGAGAACAAACAGGTGGTTGTCAGAGGGGAGAGGGGTAAGGGGAGGAAAGAAATAGTTGTGGGAGACTAAGAGGTACAAAGTTCCAGTTGCAAAATAAGTGGGTCATGGGTATGAAATGTACAGTGTGGGAAATATAGTCAATAACTAAGTAATATCCTAGTATGGAGATATACTGTAGCTAGACTTATCATGGTGATCATTTTGAAATATATAGAAATATCCAACTACTATGTTGTGTAACAGGAACTAACATAGGGTTGTAGGTCAATTATACTTCAAAAACAAACTCATAGAAAAGGAGATCAGATTTGCGGTTACCAGAGGCAGGGGGTGGGGGAGAGGGAATTGGATGAAGGCAGTCAAAGGTACAAATTTCCTGTTATCAGGTAAATAAGTATTAAAGATGTAATATACTGGCTTCCCTGGTGGCGCAGTGGTTGAGAGTCCGCCTGCCGATGCAGGGGACGCGGGTTCGTGCCCCGGTCCGGGAAGATCCCACGTGCCGCGGAGCGGCTGGGCCCGTGAGCCATGGCCGCTGAGTCTGCGCATCCGCAGCCTGTGCTCCGCAACGGGAGAGGCCACAACAGTGAGAGGCCTGCGTATGGCAAAAAAAAAAAAGTAATATACAACATCATAAATATATTTAACACCGCTGTATGTTATATATGAAAGAGAATAAAACCTAAGAATTCTCTTCACAAGAAAAAATTTTTTTTCTATTTCTTTACTTTTGTGTCTGTACAAGATGATGCATGCTCACCGAACTTATTGTGATAATCATTTCATAATGTATGTAAATCAAATCCTTATGCTGTACACCTTAAACAAACAGTGCTGTATGTCAACTATATCTCAGTAAAACTGAAAAGAAAGAAAGAGAGAGAGGGAGGGGGGAGGGAAGGAGGGAAGGAGGGAGGGAAAGAGGGAGAGAGGGAGGGAGGGAGGAAGGAAGGGAAGAATGAAGGAATGAAAGAAGGAAGGGAGAAAGAAAGCAATCCCACAAGAAAAAATAAATGTAAACAAAATTTTAAGAGTAAAATGGATAAATTGGATACAGTCTATATAATGTAATAATATAACAATGAAAATGAAGAAACTACTGCTGCACAATAGCACAGATTTAAAATGTTTGTTATCCAATAGCTTAAAATGTACATGTGTGTATTTGAATATGTATATAAAGTAAACAATGACAAAAATAAATGCAAAGGGACAATTTTACTTTAGGACTTTAGAGAACACATTTCTAGCAGTTTTAGAATTGCATTATGTTCCAGCTTTAACCATGAAGCTTTCTGAAAACTGAAGCCAAGAAAATTTCAAATGATCAAGGCAAATGTTTTTATAACTTTTCTTTTAATATTTTTTAAAATTTAATAAACAAGAAGGAAAAATATCAGACTATTTTTTTCATACTGGGCCCTGGCATCCCTTCCCTAAACTGCATTGTCAGTTGGCTTCCTGCACCACTCTGAGGTTGTAACTACATGGAAAGCAATCTGGCTAGGAGCTGAAATAGACAAGGCAGAAAATGATCACTTCCAAGGTGTGAGGTTTGGAGGAGGGACAGAGTCAGGAATGGCCATTGGAGAAGTGTCCCGAAGAGACTGCAATTTTTTCTTGACTGTTTCTGATGCAGAAACAATAATAGATTATTTCAAAAGAACTACATTTGCATCCAGTTATTCAACAGTCCTTACAAGGAGAGAAAATGCCTGCACAGTTAGCCAAGTGTGATGCACAAGCATTCACCCTCATCCCTTAAGATCTGAGAGGACACTGACAGCATTCTGGTGACAATGAGGGGGACTGAGGCCAACCCCTGTCCCTAGCCAGGTGAACCAAGCTTGACTAGCCCTCCACTGCTTCAATGTCAATAAATAGGAAAAAGCAGCACGGAGCCTAGGAAGCAACGTAGCGTGACTGGAGAAAATGGAAACAGTAAACTCAGGTTGCAGAAGAGAAACACACTTTTTTTAAGAGCTAAAATCCATTATATTTATTTTTTAAAAAGAATGAGAAACACTCAAATTAAGCTGCAACGTTATTCCCCAAACTCGTAGCCCTATACTACTCTGCTTTAAAAATTTTTTTTTATTTCCTTAAAACATGAAATACATAAGGGTGGTATGTTAAATAGTGTTCCCCTAAAACTCACGTCCCCCCAGGACCTCAGAACTGGTCACTTTGGAAATAGGATCTTGGCAGATGTAATTAGTTAAATTAAGATGAAGTCATACTGGATTAGGGTGGGCCTTATAGGAAGGCCTAATAGCGTGGTGTCCTTAAAGGAAAAAGAGACACACAGAGACCCACACAGGGAAGAAGGCCATGTGAAGATGAGGGCAGAGATTGGAGGGATACACGTACAAGCCAAGGATAGCTGGGAGACACTAGAAGCTAAGACGAGGCAAGGAAGGCTTCTTCCCTAGAGCCATCAGAAGAAACCTGACCCTGTTGACACCTTGATTTAGTTGCCAGAACTAAATTTCAGACAACAGAGAATATATTTCTGTTGTTTTAAGATGACTCCTTTGTGACAATTTGTTATAGTAGCCCTGGGAAACTAATACTGTGAGATATACAAAAGGGTGTATGTATATGTAAATGGACAGTTCATAATCAATAACAATAAAATAAACACCCATTTATCCACAATCTAACTTAAGAAAGAAAAGTTACTGGTAATTTTGAAACCCCTAGAGCACCCCTCCCAACTCACAGCCCCCACTCCTTGTCTCTACTATCTGGATTTTGTATTAAGCTTTTTTCCTTTTATTTTTAATTTATTTATACATATGGATAAATCCCCAAACAATATATTGTTTAGTTTTGCTTGTTTTGAGCTTTTATGTAAATTGAGTTATACTTTACATATTGTTCTTTTTGTGTTTTTTACACAGTCTTTTGTTTTTGAAAGTAATTCATGATGATGTGTAATATTGCCTGTACAATATATTTTTTCATTTTACAACTAATCACACTATTGCCCAATATTTTTCCATTATAAACAATAGTACCATGAACATTCTTTATATGTCTCCTAATACACATGTGCACTGTTAGGGAATATAGCGACCTGAATTGGGATAGGCTTAGACTTGAAACAGAGTTTCTACCTAATAGAAGAATTGCTGAATTATAGGTTATGTTTATGTTCAACTTTACGAAAATTATATTTTTAAAATAATAATACTAGTATTAAAAGGAACTTTTTAGATATCGAAATCACAGACTTGAAACAAGACAGAAAGATGAGATAAAAATCAGTTAATCCAAAATCTGACAAAGAGAGAGAAAAAAAAATACAGACCAATCTCACTTAGGAATATAGATGTGAAAATTATAAATAAAATATAAGCAATTCAAATCTGAAAGTCCAAAGTAATAATGTATCATTACCAAGTTGACTTTACTCCATGAATGCAAGCATGATTAAATGTTAAGAAAAAAATGCATATAATTTATAAAATTAGTCAAAGCATGAAAGTATATGATCATTTCAATCAGTATTGAAAAGATACTTGATAATATTCAGAATCTAATTTTCTTTTTAACAAACCCCCTTATGAATCCATACTAGAAAAACCGGTTCTTAACATGATGAAAAATATCCACAGTAGCTAAATTAGGAACAAGAATAGATTACTTGCTTTCACATCCATTATTCAAACTGGAATTTCTAATCTATGTATTAAGAAAGAGAAAGTGAGTTATAAATATTATAAAAGAGGCAAAAATTAGAAAGGAGAAAAATTATTTGGAGATGATATGATTTGGAGATGATTTTTCACCTAGATAACAAAAGACTAAAAATCTAGTATTGTAAAATTACCATTGAAAAATTTCAACAAAAAGGAGACAGATATACATACCACTTGTCCATGTGTACAGCAAAGACAATTTGTCCAATATCCCCTTTGTGATGCTCACTCTTGTATATAACTTTATTAGATGGAATAGGGGATGGAATTTTCTAACATTCACATCATTATCTCTTTGCTTTTCTCTCTTATTTTTTTTTTCCTGTCAGAGCAGACAGCTGAATTCATGTACATCAAATGCATATGTATTCTAACACCATTATAAATAAAACCTTGATATCCAATTATACCCGTTTGCAGATTCTGCTTTTGCTTCATGCCAAGCTTGATGTAAAATTCAAACCGCTACAAATCCCACTTCCCAGCAAATAATCCTCTAGCACCACAAATATTATTGAAAAAAAACTAGAATTTGCCAGGATGTTGACATTGGGAGAAGTTGAAGGACAGAGGTATATGGGAACCCTCTGTACTTTGCACTCAATTTTTCTGTGATCCTAAAACTAAATTTTATTAATTAAGAATTAAGAATAGAATTTGCTAACCATGTAGCCAAATTGAAAAGTTCACACCACATAGCACACGTTATTTCCATCAGACAATTCCTCCCTAAGTGGCTCTTGCCAATTGTACCAACATGGGCAGTCAGGACCCCAGCTCTTGGCCCCAGAATTAAAAGGCCCAATTCTGACTTCTTCCAGCTGAATACACACCTATGATTTGGGGTCAGTGAGGTCAAGGAACTGTGCTCTCCAGAGCCCACATTCTAGAACTTTCCTTTTGTCCCTCACCTACTCTCTTTTTAAAGCTTCTTTTTCATTTTCATGAAACCGAAATGTCAGCCACAAGATCATTTCTATCCTTCACAACTATTACAGTCTTTTTGCAGTAAAACCACGCTCTTCATACAAACAAAAGTTAATATCAACTGCTGAGACACTAGAATATCCTTCACCTCATTTACATTTTTTCTACATATCAGCATTAATTTGCTGGAAATATTAAGGAAATATTTTCTTTTCACACAGCAACCAAGACAAAATAACTGAAAGTAAAATCAAAACTAAATGCACAGGATTCATACGAAAAGAATTACAAAACTTTACTGAGGTACCTGAAAGGTACAAAAAGTGGAAAGATATACTGTAGCCCAGATTAAAAGATTTTATATTGTAAATATGACAGTTATCCAGAAATTAACATCTAACGGAATGAAACTCTAATCAAATTCACAATTGGATTTTAAATTTGAAACAATACAAATAAATAGAATAATAAAGTACTTATATTATCTCATAGAGAAGAAGGCCCCAGAAGAAGAGAATAAAATCCAAAAACTATCTAGGAAAATATCAATAGAATGAACTCAGAAAAATTTAGAATTTCTGAATGGCAAAAGGCTATGAAAAAAATTTTTTAAGTGAAATGATAATCTAAAATAAATTTACAACATACAAATCTGAAAAAAAGTTGATATATTGGAAGAGGTGTTTTTAATAAAATAAGGCCAGTAAAACATGAAGTATTATCCAGGAAAGTATTCTCGAGGATTCAGGAATTACACATTCTCAGACACCATCAGTAGGTGTCAATCTGAATAACTTTTTAAAAGTACACATAGGGCTTCCCTGGTGGCGCAGTGGTTGAGAGTCCGCCTGCCGATGCAGGGGACGCGGGTTCGTGCCCCGGTCCGGGAAGATCTCACATGCCGCGAAGCAGCTGGGCCCGTAAGCCATGGCCGCTGAGCCTGCGCGTCCGGAGCCTGTGCTCAGCAACGGGAGAGGCCACAACAGTGAGAGGACCGCGTACCGCAAAAAAAAAAAAAAAACACATAAAATGCACAATAACATTTGGGTTATTGGTCCTTCTTTCAGGACCAGTGGCCTATTGGGACCAATGTAGCTAGTCCAAGGTAATAGTTATACAAAATAGTATAATTATCCGAGCAAAAGAATTACTGTCTTGACTTTTACAAACAGTGAAAAATTAGAGAAGACTTGAATTTCCATCATTTTTAGGATTAATAAATAAAGTATGGCACGCCCATGCGATGGACTATTGTGCAGCCATGAAAAACGATTATGCCGTGTCCAGCAATGCAGCAACAGGAGTGGCAGCAGTCCTCCAATATGCCCAGGAGGCAGAGCAATTCATCCCAAGGGGCAGCAAAGAAAATCCGAGGGATGAGTGAAATGGTACACCAAACTGTATCTGCAAACGTTGAAACTACGCTACAAAAAGGCAACAGGGAAGAATCAATCTTCATAGTGGAAACCAAAAAAAGTGAAAGAGGAGCAAAAGGAACAGGCCGAAGTGGGTCAGGAAGACACTAAAGAAGATGTAACTGCAGAAAACGGAACAAAGAGGAGAGTCCGCCCTGTGGTGAAGCAGAAGCAAAAGAAGCCAGGTTTGATGATGAATATCGTATTCCAAATCTTTTCCGTGGTCTCCATTCTCCCCTTACTGTTCAGCTGTCTTGTAAAGGCATGTTTTTTAGACACCCTAAAAATAATTACGATTTTTTTTACCTATTTAGATAAGTGTAAATGCTTTTTCTTAAAAGGTAAAATCAGGTGCTGTTGTTTATTTTTCTGCACAACGTGGAATTCAAGGAATATTGAATTAAGGAAATCTTTGACATCTTGTGCTCCAACTTACCATTCCATAGGCTGGGGGTAGGGAGGATTATATCCTTTAACAGGAAGCATAATTAAATGCAATTCACAGTCGTAATCACACATTTAGCGTGTCTCAAACATTTCATTGCTGATCTTCGATACTTCATGCTGCTCTTTGGTAGAATAGTTTTCTAAGCAAACTGCTCCCTGATCTCGGTGCTCTTGGTCAGACTTGAGTGCCATCTGTGACATCTTTGGTAGCAGTAGCCCAGTTTATCCTGCAACTTTAATCATACACTGTGAAAGATTGGACTTTTTATATAAATTTATTTATTTATATTTATTTTTGGCTGCATTGGGTCTTCGTTGCTGCACGTGGGCTTTCCCTAGTTTCAGTGAGTGGGGGCTACTCTTGGTTGCGGTGCGCTGGCTTCTCATTGCAGTGGCTTCTCTTGTTGTGGAGCATGGGCTCTAGGCGTGCGGACTTCAGTAGTTGTGGCACATGGGCTCAGTAGTTGTGGCTCGCGGACTCTAGAGCGCAGGCTCAGTAATTGTGGCACACGGGCTTAGTTGCTCCACGGCATGTGGAATCTTCCCAGACCAGGGCTCGAACCCGTGTCCCCTGCATTGGCAGGCGGATTCTTAACCATTGAGCCACCAGGGAAGCCCTGAACATTTTTTTACTATGTTGTATGTTAGTATGTTATTAAGTCATGAATTAGTGGGATTTTAACCTAACAATTTATCAATATTTTATCATATGAGTACTTTATATCCTCTTCCAAAGGACAATTTGCCTCCAAATTTTAACTGAAGTGACTGGGTAACTTTTTAGAAAAGGACTGCAACCACTTTTTTTTAGATTTGTTAGGACTTGCATAAAAATTGTGTATAGATTATTCATATCTGTGAACAGACCAGACGCTAAGCCAATAAAATCTCAGTTATAAGAAAAGCGATGGTGTGTATCTATTATATTTCATTGACTCTTAGACCTACAGTTTTCACATAGGTTCTGCTATCCTCCTAACTGCTTGATCATGCATGAACTCCAGCAAAGATTTTATATAGTTGTCATTTCCAATTGAGTTATGCACTTCATTGGTACTACGCATGTTGAGTTTAGTTATTTAAAATGTCTTTCAAAAGATTTCACCATAACCAGCATTGAAACAAAATCATATAATGTATGCAGAAAGATATGGAAACAGAAAAGCAGAGTACAAATGTAATATTACTGAAGCAAATAATCTTCATTAGAAGAATGACCATAATTTCATATTTTCTGGGGAAGAAACAACCAGTGCTTGATGGGACCCAAGAAAGAAGATAGCCAAAGTGACTAAAGATAAGAAAATGCAAAGAGATTGCCTTCACACACCGTACAATCCAGCTTGAAGGGTGGAGAAACTGGCAAACTTCAGAATAGATGAGGGAAATTTCAAAGCATCAAGAAGCTGGTTGTATCAGACAGACAAAGACAAATACTGTATGCTCTCATTTATAGGTGGCATCTAAAACAAACAAACACAAAACAGACTCATGGATTCAGAAAACAAATTGATGGTTGCCAGAGATGGGGATGGAGGGTGGGTAAAATGAGGGAAGGGGGCCAAAAGTACGATCTTCTAGTTATAAGATGAGTAAGTCCTGGGATGTAATGCACAGAATGGTGACTATAGTTAATAATACCGTATTGTACACTTGAAAGTTGCTGAGAGAGTAGATCTTAAAAGTTCTCATCACAAGAAAAAAATGTGCTATGTGTGGTGATGGATGCTAACTAGACTTATTGTGGTGATTATTTTGCAGTATACAAATACTGAATCATTATGTTGTACACCGAAAACTAATATAATGTTTATGTCAATTATATCTCAATTTTTTAAAAAAAGAAGCTGCTTATGACACAGGACTGTCCTATCAACAGTGTTAGGTTATAGTTTAGTTGGCAGCTGTTGCTTGTTTTCTTCCTTTTTCTCGCTCCCTCTTGTTCCTTCTTTCTCCCTCCTTCCCTTCCTTTCTCTCTCTCTCTCTCTCTCTCTCTCTGTAGTACCTAAAACAATGGGACACTAACAATCAACGATGTCTTATAGTCAAATGAAATATAGTTCTTTGTTAACAAGAAAATGTATCTCTGATACATATTAAGTGTTCATTTCAGGAGCACATAAACTAAGACTAGAATCATACAGAGTTAGCATGGCACCTGGGTAAGGATAACATACAACCTGGTGAAGTGTTCCACATTTTTTCTTTTTCTTAATCTGGGTGTTTATTTGTGAACATTCATCCATCTGTACATTTCTGTTTTGTGCATATTTTTCTAAGTGTGCCATGCTTTAATGTGTTTTCTTAAAATATCAGTATATAACACAGTTTGCAGAGCATGGATCCCATTTTTGTCATGATGGAGGTATACGTGGCTTCTCACATTGGTGCACATATTTCTGTATGTTGGCACAGAATCCAAATGTCAACAGGAATTATGGAAAGACAGGTGACTTTTACTCTCTTCTTCATGCTTTTCTGTGTCTGAATATTTTTTACAGTGAGCATGTATTTCTTTCACAATGAGAAGAAAAAGACAGAAAGACCTAGTCCCATTTTTAAAACACACATACTTAAAGAAAACCTGCGTATTCGTTAAACAGCAATTCCACTTCACAGAATTCGTGTACAGAAATAACTAAGGACGTGCACAACAGTTTAGCTGTAAGAATGCTCATCACATTTCATATCTCCTATCCAGTATTTTCATTTGAGAATTTAGCCTAAAAAATGATTTACGATGTAGACAGATATTTATTTACAAGTTTTGTTATCATGGTGTTTTGTAAAATATCAAACACTTCCAATAACTGGGGATAGTTAGATAAGTTACTGTATTGTACATTCACTTGAGGAACTTAGACACTAACATGGATGTGGATTTTGAAAAAAATGTGATGACATAGGAGATGCTTATTAACACTGTCACACGAAAAACTGTAATACAAAACTCGCAATGCAGTATAAACCAAATTTTGTAAAACATGCACAAAATGAATATATGATATGTATACGCAAATAAGAAAGGAAGAAATACATGTAAATGTTTATACTGGTTACTCCAAACTGAAATTATAAGTTTTTAATTTTCTTTTTTGTACCTTTCTGTATTTTCCAAATTCTCTAAAACGAGTATTATGTGTTCTGCAACTTTTAGAAAGTCATTTTTTAATCACTGCAGTCACGTGTACTTATCCAAAGAGCAAACATCCACACCAAAACAAAATTCTTATTCTAGAAAGAAACAGAGAAGGTGCCTCAGGCCCTGCTTCTCAGCTCTCGTACTCACATAATTGAAGGATGGCCTGTTACTTAGAGCCTATCGGGTTCATTTAAATGCAGTTCTATTACACCTGCTCATCTAGTTTCCTTGCCCAAAATAAATTAGAAATACTGATGGAGGCAGGCAGAGGAATGCAATTGTCAAGAGACATAGGATTAATGTAAAAGTGAGGGAGGAGAGAGAAAAATAATAATACTAGGCATATAATAATGTGTGTTTAGTGTCAGGGCATGGGAACCTATAGACCTGAGGGCAACAGTAAATTAAAACAATCTATATCCATATCCAGAATGTGATTCAAGACATGAAATACTTTTACATGCGGCACTCTTCCATTAAAAACCTTCAAGTTATAAAATTTCATGGAAATGAACAAAGTTACAAAAGTCAAACCAAAGAGTTTTAAAATTCTTTTGATTGCACAACAAATATTTATTTTCATAGATTAATGTTATACTACCATATATATTTATATACAAAGAGAAACATACACACAAAAATATAATTTTTAAAGGATCAAAGTTTGAAATCCTTGTTTTACACCCCAAATGGATCATCTTGTACATTGATTTGGTTCAGAATTCAGCAAATTAATGTCTATGGTTTTATTTTTTTATTCACATTTTGACTCAAAACTTCCCTTACTAAAAAGGAGGTGAAGGAAAGCAGCAATAAAAAATGATCCTGGCCAGTAGTTTATCTGTCACCTCATGACTCTTCTGGCAATCTTACAAGAGAGCAGAAGGACAGACCATATAGCTAGTTCAAAACTACTGGATGATTAAGTTCGGCAACATTTTGATACATAATGAACCATTCCTTTACCTAATAGACTCTCAATCTCTCAAGAACAATAAAAGCACAGTAGGTCATCTTCCTCATACCTACCATACACTTTAAGGACCTTTGCTTGTGTCTGCTCATGTCTTCTGTAGTCACAAATCTTTCTTGATATAAGCTTCTCAGATTTGAGACAAAGGAAAGCAATTTTGTGATCATTATCATATATATATGCATACACACATATATATACACATATAGGTGTGCATATAGTGAGCTATGCTAATATGTGAGTCCTATATTCCATAGTAAGAACATTTAAACTTAGCAGGGATTATGAGTGAAGCTTAGTGATCAATAAGAATTGCACCAATAACTTAACAGTGGTGTTTCCCAGAAGTACAATGTATAGAGAAATTATGGGGGAAAGTCTTCTAGTTAAGAGATATTTACTTGGTTCTTTATTACATGAATGGCTGAATAGTTAATGATTACCATTTACTAATATTTGTAAAAAGTTTTACATTATATATACATATATTTACATTATATATATATTTATTATATATAATAGATGTATTATATATATATATGTATGTATAATCCTAGTGTGAGAGATATTCTTTGACAAAGCAATTCTGTGATGAATTAAGTTTAGAAAATACCACGTCCTTTTCTTGGAAATTAACATATCAAAGGCCCTGAGAAGGCCCATGATAAACATACTTTGTCTAATCTAGGATTGCCTAATGTAGAATTTCCCAAATGTATTTGACCATGAAACCCTTTCTTCTTTGTCACCTACTAATATCTCATGGAACCAATGTCCCTGGGACTGTATTTAGGAAAGCTTTATCTCCAACCCCAAATAAGGAAATTGACCATGGAGAAGTTGGGTGCCCTACCCAAGATTTCACGACCAGTAAGAGGCAGCGCTGGGATAGGTTCCAGTCTTCTGACCCACATCCATGGTCTTTATCTGACAACTTGTCTCTCACTCACTTTACTATTAATAATAAAAGAGCTGAGTAGGGCTTCCCTGGTGGCGCAGTGGTTGAGGGTCCGCTTGCCAATGCAGGGGACACGGGTTCGAGCCCTGGTCGGGGAAGATCCCACATGCAATGGAGCAACTAAGCCCATGCGCTACAGCGGCTGAGCCTGCGCTCTAGAGCCCGTGGGCCACAAATACTGAGCCCGCATGCTACAACTACTGAAGCCCGTGCGCCTGGAACCTGTGCTTCGCAGCAAAGAGGAGCCACCGTGATGAGAGGCCTGCTCACTGCAATGAAGAGTAGCCCCCGCTCACCACAACTAGAAAAAGCCCACGCAGCAATGAAGCCAAAAATAAATTAATTAATTTAATTTTTTTAAAAATTTTAAAAAAAAGAGCTGAGTAAAGAAGAAACCTATAAGTCCTCATTTAAAATATGTTCCCCTTGTTTGGTGATCTTATTTTACGACTTTTCAGCTGAAAATTGTTCTGGTCTTGCCAATACTCCAGATTACTAATGAAAAAATTAGGAACTTGTAGTGGAAAAATAAATGCTTTATGAAAACTGAGAAAAATATCAGGGAGTACTTTATTCTGGATATTATTAGGTTTTCTTTCCTTTAAAAAAACATTGAACTGTGAGCTTTTATTGGAATAATAAAATATACAAGATAAATTGTAGTTGTAATTTATTCTCCAAAAACCAATTCCTGAAACTATACACAATGGAAAGAACTATAAGAACAATCACTATGCAGATCAGTGGGCTTTTCTGTGTATTTCTTACCAAATAATATTAACATCTTTGTATATATTTCTTGTTAAAAAAAAAGAAGAAAGAGAAGAAAAACAACTTTAAGTACTAACAAACTCTTATAAGGTTCCCGTGATACACTGGATACTTTATATACATTATCTCATTTAATTCTCAGCATGACCCTGCAAGGTACATGCTCATATTCCCATTTGAAAGGTAGGAAAATAGAGGCTCTGGGAGTCAGCACAGAGGTTAAGAGGAACTTGGGCTCCAGAGCCAATGCACCTTGGTTTAAAACCCACCTCTCACTTCTAACTGTCTGACCTCAGCAAGTCACTGAGCTTCTCTGCTTCAGTGTCTTTATGTGTAAAATAAGGATAATAATACTCAAACAGAAGTCATCAGGATTAAATAAGCCTCCATAAATGTAGGTTCTTCTTGTTTTTAAGTAAATGTCTGAAGCTTACAGAGTGGAGACTTGTCCTCTCTCATGGCAATAAACAGCTCCCTCACCCTCTGAATTTGCTGTCCTGTAAATGCTTTAAATCTCAATTCAAAAACAGTAACATGAGTGGCACTTCAATCTACTTTCTCCAGATCATAGAACAAGCGCCCATATCTGGCATCCCATCCCAGAAGCACAGAGGCCTGGCTCTGACCCTCAGGCAGGATGCTGCTGGACACACCCTGAGACAACCTGCAACTAACAAGCTTCCCAAACCGCTGGCTACAGGGTCACTTCAGACCCTCCACGTTCTGCAAAGATGTGTATCAACGGCGTGTACACCTGAAAACACGGGCAACCCAAACACAAAAACACCCAGCAAGAAAGGGTGGAGAAGCTGTCTTTAACAGGTTAATCTTTAATTTTCTCAAGTCTGTGGATGTGATAAGGAAGAAACTTTTTTTAAATGGAAAAGCTGACTGTGACCATGAAGAAAATTCACTTCAGCTGCAAAAATATTTATTGAGAGTTTACTGGTTCAGACCCTGACAGACGCAAAGGAGTAGGATTGGAATTTTAAGTAGTTTATAATTGAGCTTCCTATTAAATATGGCAGGTTGAACACCTGTGTTCCCTCCCCCAAATCACTCTAAAATGACTGAAAACTAATTTTTCAAAAAAAAGAAATAAAGTTTAAACCCACCCTCTCAGCCCACCCCCATCCTCACTCTCAGCTAATGACCTTGCCTCATGTTCCAAGAAAAACTTCCCCAAACTCCCATCACCGCGTCTCCCCCTTCACCTGCTGTAGCGTCCACACCATGTGCCCTTCCTTCCTGTGACTGAAGGCCACCTTCCAGCTGTAAAGCTCCCCATGCTGTGAGCTAGTTCAGAGAACCACCCCAAAGTTCTCCCCCTCCATCCTACCCTATCATTTATCCTTTCTACAGGGTCATCCCCCGTCAGCATACAAACTAGCTGAACTCTCCTTGCTCTTTCAGCTCCCTCCCTATTTCTCCACATGAAAGGGCTGCAAAACCATTTTACAATGCTTCTGCATTTATCCCAACTCCTCTCCCTTTTGTAGGCTCACTCCACTCACGTTTTCATCCCACCATCTTAGCGTGGTTCACCAATGACATCCTTCTTGCTAAATCCAATAGTCAGTTCTCTCTTTCCTTACTTGGTACAATTTATCACCCCTCCCAACTTGATACACTTTCTTCCCTTTGCTTCTCCAAACACCACTCTTTCCCGACTGCCCCACATCCCTCACATTTAGTCTTTGTTCTCTCTTCCTGTTCCAGGGGAACTTGAGGCCACATATTGAAGATGGTGGCATCAAAGGATGAAAGGACCCTGAGTTCCTGAAGATGTGGAGAACATCTTCTCATCTCCTTTGATGACCTACATTGGAAAGAAACCTTTATTGTGTTAAGCTAGCATGATGGAGAGGTTATTATATCAGTTAGCGTTGCTTAGCCTGACTCATATGTTCAACCACTGCAATAAGAAGGCAAAGAAAAATCTGATTAATCAAGAAAAAGACATTGAAGCAAAGTATTTAGATGTATGGATGTAGATAGCCAAAGAAACAGGAAAAAGAGGTGAAAGTGAAAGTGGTACATCCAAGGAGTAGTCCTAGTAGGACTAGGTTGGGGAAGGGTAGGTGACTGCTGGTTTTTATTATAAGCCAAATACTATTGATAATACTTAAATTTAACTACAAATATGCATAATTTAAATAAAAATATAAATTACTGATTTAAAAGAGGTTTACAACTTTCAAGGAGAAGCACACATGAAAACACAGATAATTATAGAATACATACTGTAAATACCCAAAGTGATGCATGATGTATTATGGGTGAAACATAGGAAAAGCTCTTAAAATGGATCTAATGCACTTGAGTACAATAAAAGTTGTGTTCCATTTGGTTAGGCTGTTTTGCAGGCTTTGGATATGATGGCTTCTTGGAGGGTAGAAAACTTGGGAGTGTTTTCTTTCTTTTTTCTTGTCTTTCTCTTTTGGGAGAAGTGTAAGAGGGAGATTTTTAAATAGTAAGTGGAAGAAGGCTAAGAATCAGGGCTCTGCTAGCACATACTATTCCTTTGTGCAAATTTTTTTAAAGCACCCCTTCCTTGAGACAATTTTGTCTGTTGGAAAATTGCCTTTACCCTCCTATGTTGTTAGAATTAGATGCTTTACTGACATCTGGTGGATAATCATCATAATAAATATTCAAGTTCAAATATTCATACCTGCAAAGTGAATGGCTCTCCTTAGATGTGTGATGTGGTCCATACACAACCTGTACTCCGACTTTGGGCATCATCATTACTAAAACATCCGTTGACAGCTCCAGGCCCTTGGACCTTGATCCTACCTTGCCAGTCCCTCTCTTTCCCCTTCTCCTTTCTCTCCTCTTTCTCTCTGGCCCTCCTGTCTAAGAGTGCCTGTCCCCTCCAAAGAATCACCCCCTTCTTTTGCAGAGCAAAAGCCTTGGTTTCAGCAGACACCTAGACTTTTAGAGCTTCTCCTTCTATTCCAAGCTCTATCCAAAACTACGATGTAAATCCAGAGCCTACTGTTTATAAAATAAATTATTTTCTACCTCAATCTAGAGGCAGGTCATAATTCAGTCTATCTTTTAATTAAGTTCTGTGCACTGGGCGAATGGGATCCTAAGGCAGCTGCTGAAGACTCCTGCCCTGAGGCTCTCCGGTTCCACCATTAGGACCAAGAACACAGGCCCCGGCTTGGAGGTGAGTACTTGCCACACCCACTCAGATTGTTTCCAAGCCCTCCACTCAGGGGCCAGAAAATCAGTGCGTGCTTTCTTCACCACTTCTCTTAGGAATCCAGGCTGGTTTTGCTGATGGTTGCTCAGAGCCCCTCCTTCAGCTCAGCTGATTAAAAGGGAAGCCTCACTTATTTTTCCTCTGTTCTTTCTGTTCCAGTTTACTTAAGAGATTGGCTGATACACATTTGAAGAAAGAAATAATAATACTTCACTCTTTCCAGGTCTGACTCCTCTCTTTCCCTTTGTGGGAAACTGAATGAACCTGCCTATGATTTGAGAATATAAAGTGACCCCAACCCCTTTACCTACATGCATAGTTTGATGCCACCACTTCTCTGGATTACTTCCTAAAACCTGTAATACCAGATTGGATTAAAAGATGTACCTTCAATGAGTCCCTTTCTTGCCATCCATCTGCCCTAACACCGCTGAAGGGAAGTGAGGGAGTACAAGGAGGCAACCCAATCTCAATGACTAGCTTCTGGATCATTTTGATTCTTAAAACACGCTGACCTGTTGTAAAACAGAATAATTCTAGGAAACATAGTCCCCAGACCAGGTACAGTATAAATTCAAATGTCTTTAGCCAATTTCATCATACTCTTCTGAGTTTGAGTCCTGGGAAATTTATGAGAAATTGGGATAATTTAGTCCACAAAGAAAAAGAAAGAGAAAGAAGCCAGAGAAGGTTTGAATGCCTTGAGATATAAAAACAGCTGTTGTAAGGGTCTTACCATTCATTTTTATTTATGTCCAATAAAATCAGCTTAACCTGCAATTATGTAGCTTTCAGTTAGAGAAAGATCTTGAATGTGTGGATAAATAAGCTTTGGAAGGCCATCCTCACTCACACTGGAGAGCTTTATTGCTTTATTGGCAGCTCACCGGAGGCAGAGGAATGAAGAGATGGCTTCCCGAGCTCCCTGGAGCCCTGAGTCCACCCTACTCATTCAACAGGCATTGATTGGGCATCTCTATTTGCCAGATACTTGTGAGATTAGGAGTACAGAGTGAATAAAATCCTTGCCCTAAGGAGCCCATGACCTGCCAGTGGAATCCGGTTTGTACAATCCTGTGAGAACACTGTTGGTCCACCAGGTAAGGGGAAGTCACTCCCTTAAGCTAAACTCCTGCTGATCTGGGCATCTCTCAGACTTACCTGCCAATATAAGTGCAGCTGTAATTTAGCCTAAATCACTGAACACCAGGAATCTATGCCTCCCCTGAGAAGACCCCTTGGCTCTCTGTAAGCCAGCCAGCATAGGAGGAAAGAGGGTTTTTTAAGCATCCTAGAAGTACCTTTACATGTATTATACATTATGGATGATTGAGGAGTAATGAAAGGAAGGCATTCCTATCCCAAATTGGAAATTTCAATGCTGATCTGTCTCTTCTGCAGCTGTAGTCGAGGCTTTGCTTGCCTGTCCAGGATCACAAGTTTTGTAAAAAAGTCAAAGCGAGGGTAATATCAAGACTGTACACACTGAAATGTGGAAATGTGCCATATATTTCCCTTAGTCCTCTTAGAACTAGGTCATTAATAGCATGCTTAATTAAGGACAATTTTTCATAAATGTGTAGCAGTCAAGGTTCCAGTAGGAAAGAGATGACATGCTCAAATTAGGATAATTCAAGAAATATTAAATCAAAGAACTATTTAAAATTTTGCAGGGAAACCACAAGGAATAATGCAGTCCCCCGGAACTAGTGTCACTGTAACTAGACACTCGGGACTCAAGGGAAGAGAGGAAGGCATGATACCAAGCAGAAGGTGAAAATCCTGTAGAGGATGCCATCTTGAGAGGAGCTGCAACCTTCTGTCAAAGGGCACAGCCATCCAAGGGCAGCCCACAGGAGCAGAGATCCAGGAGAACAAATATCCCAACCTCACCTCTCCTCCCTCCAACTCCATCAGCTGAATCCAAGAGGGAGCTGGAGGGCAAGGAAGCCCATTTGTTCCGTCAGGTTCATTACCATTAGTAAGAGAGCCGGGGAAAGTAGATGTGGACGGGCAAAGAAAGCATCCAGCCCAGAACCCGAGGTCTGAAAATGACAGTTCCTAGAGTCCCCCACACGACTTTAAAATTATCACAGTCAACCCAGGGTGATTAAGAAACAGATGTAGCAAATTCTCAGTCCAAATTTGACCAAACTCCCCACCCAACTTTCTGCCCCCCATGCACTTTTTTCCAGCCTTGTGTCATCAAGTGCCAACGGACATCCTTAATAAGTCACCGGAATGTGTTAATGAACTCAGTGGGTGGAAACGTTTCACAAGGCATACGTCTGTCAGACGATCATCTGGTACACTTTAAATATCTTACAATAATTATACTCCAATAAAGCTGTTAGAAATAAATAAATAAATATCTTACAATTTTGTTTGTCAATTATGACTCAATAAAGCTGAAAAAAATAATAAAATAATTTTTTAAAAGAGAGAAAAATAATGTCACCTGAAAAAATAAAGATACTGGTAACAATTTAGTAAATGTATTTAAGATAAAGGGTCAGAAGCATGATTAATAAATGGAGGAGCACCCATAAAAGTTCAAAACCTTTCACCATTTTTTAAAATAATTCTTGCTTTTCTTCTCATTGTTCTATATATTCTATATTGTTCTGTCTATATCTATAGATAGATACAGATTCTATAAAAATAGAATGAGACTTGCTATTCAAAATACCCAACTGAATACAAATATTTACCTTTTCTCTCTGTAAAACCCCCACTGAAATAATAAAATAAATATAAATAATTAAAATAAATCCATAGCAATTCCTGTAAACCAGAGAGCAGTGCCACCAGAAGATCAGATAGTGGTAAATTTAGAGATAAAGCAGAAGGGAAGCAATTGATGGCAAACTTAATAGGCCTGAGGAACTCATAAACCCAAAATTAACAGGGAAGGACGTCCAAAAGTAGTGAGGTTTGCCATTCAGAACTTCTGAATAATCCCAAGTCAGCAGCAAAGGCCTGGAGAAGGAGCCTTTAGGGGGCTAAAATCTGACCATTGGCTCTAGCTTTCTGAAAGTGCACTTCTGATGAGGCTGCGACCCTGGGTGGTTGCTGGGAGCCACCAAAGTTGATTTTTTTTTTTTTTTCAAAGCTGATTTTTATAAGGGACAGATGATGCCCTTGTAACCCAGAACACAAGCTACTAGCACACCTGCCTTGTACCTGGCAAGAGGAGGAGCTCACTGTGCAGGCTGAGGCGCTGGAACCCCCACTGGACACTGTCAAAAACAAAATACAGCGAGTAAATTTGCAGCTCTAACTGGCTTTATTCAACAATTCCTGAACTGGGCAGCATCCAATCTAGCAACTTGAAGGACGCTCAGCTCCTGGGAGTGGTACAAAACGGAAGGCTTTTATAGAAAGGAAGGTGGGGCAAGGAAGCCATTAGCAAAAGAAACAAAAAAAAAAGGTTATTTGGGGCCAGGACACCTTCTTTTTGGAGGGTAGGGAACAGCACGGGTTTATCGTGCAGATTGCCTCTTCTTCCTCTGGAGGTGGGGTTGGGGGGGTGGAGAGGACCTACCTGACCAATGACCTCATTGGTGCTGAACAGAAAACTGGTTGATTAAGATTACATTTCTGGGGAAGGTCGTAACTGCAATTAAGTTTGGTATTGAATCTAGGTTTGGCATCATGAACTTTAGCACAAGTGACACCATCTTGAGAACAACCACATTTCTCTCTTTAACAGCACTTCGGAGGGGGACATGGGCTCCAGGCCCACAAACCAGCTGATGCCTTTCCTAATGATTTCAATCAATATTAAATTTAATAAATTTTGTTTTTAAAAACATATGTGTCATATAATCCCACCCTTCAGAAATTATTTCTGTACGTATGTGTGTGCACACACACCTAGATGCATAGACAGGTATCGATTTTAATGTTCAGAAAATATTAACACGGGTTTTGGGGGATAATTAGATTTAGTGTGGTTTGTAACCTTCTTTTTGTACTTTTTTTTTTTTTTTTTTTTTTGTGGTACGTGGGCCTCTCACTGTTGTGGCCTCTTCCATTGCAGAGCACAGGCTCCGGACACGCAGGCTCAGCAGCCATGGCTCATGGGCCCAGCCGCTCCGCGGCATGTGGGACTTTCCCGGACCGGAGCACGAACCCATGTCCCCTGCATCGGCAGGCGGACTCTCAACCACTGCGCCACCAGGGGAGCCCTTTTTGCACTTTTTAAAACACACACCTGTAAAGATTGAATGGACCACAAAAGGTGACGTATCCTCCTTACTGTGTCAGAGCAGAACTGGGACACAAGCACAACTTCTTAATTCCTCTACTTGTGGACCTGTGAATCCTCAGTCACACCAGCTGCAGCAACCAGCCTTAACAACCAGCAGCAGACCCCCAGGCTCCCAGAGGAACGTTGGGTGCCTGACTCACCAGCAAATGTACTTCTTAGAAAATTAGGGGAAAAGGGATGTGATGGGGGGTTCTAAGAAAATCAGGAAAAGACTGAACTTCCTGCCAACCTAATGGGTTAGAACTGAGACTCTTTATAAGCGGATCAAGACAAGAGGGGCCTAATCTATTCTTCCACGCTGTTCTCATCCATTATCGCTCTCAGTTGTTACCCTTCTTTTCAACTCTGTTCCCTCATTAGAAGGAAGAAAGGAAGGAAGGATTGCCATTTATTTTTATATTTTTGTACCTGTATATATATTGCTATATATCTTTATATATTTATGTATCTCTGATTTGCTAACTCAGTCTTTTAATCAACTGCTTTATAACACATATTCCAGTAGCAATTATCCTATTTATCTGACAATTGCTTTCTTCTCCCTCTATCTCACACTGGAATATAATCTCTAAGAGGGTAAAAAGAATACCTATTTTGTTTATCACAATATTTCCACTGCCCAGCACAGTCCAATGTCTATGTAATTAATTTAAAAAATGTCCTTAGAGAACAGACTTGTGGTTGCCAAGGGGGAGGGGAGTGGGGGAGGGATGGATTAGGAGTTTGGGATTAGCAGATGCAAACTATTATATGTAGGCTGGATAAACAACAAGGTTCTACAGTATAGCACAGGGAACTATATTCAATATCCTGTGATAAACCATAATGGAAAAGAATGTTTACAAAAGAATGTGTATATATATATATATATCTGAAAGAGTTTGCTGTACAGCAGAAATTAACAAAACATTGTAAATCAACTATACTTGAATAAAATAAATTTTAAAATAAAATAAATAAATAAATGTCCTGAGTGTCTACCATGTGGCATTTCATACACTGGGCGCTGTATCTACATCATCTCATTTCAGGGACTTCCCGCAGTTGGACTAGATATTCTGAAACAGCTGCCCATCACAAAACACTCAAATGGTGGATGAATTCATCAAACACAATTTAAACCACACCGCTGTACTCACAAGAAAAGAAAAGACATCTCCACCCCACGTCACCCCGCCAAAAACCCCAAACCTGAAAGCTTAAAATAGAACAAACTCAGTAGCTGGGGCTACACTGGAGTGAGAGCCAATGCTGATGTCAGGGACCCAGAGCCTCAGGAATTCACAGCCACGGGCATGGGAATAAGATACTGGCCCTTGAGCCCACTGAAAATGAGACTCTTGCAGAAAGCCAGGACCCCTGAAGTGGCTACAAACTCAGTGAAAGGGTGGACAGGGGGAAACCAGCCAGAATCAGAGGGGACCCACAAGGAAACTTACCTGTCTCTACCAGCTCCCAGTAGAAAAATCAATAATCCTGTAGTCTCCCTGGAGAGTCTGTAAACATAGGCCTGTTCACACAATAAGCTGAGAAGAAATCCACCCTGGCTGGGAGGGACTTTGCAATGTGTCCCCTTGGCTGGGGTGAACCACACATCCCCAAATTCCCTTCATCCCAGGTTCCCTGTCAGAGTGGGAGACAAAAGAGACCTTGTGGGAGATTTGGAGGCTGGAGGAGAAGCGGCAGCCATGTTGAAGCTCACACACTTCCTGGTTTACCTGCTGGTGCACCTCAACAGCATGAGGCCACAGCCAGGCCTGCAGCTGCCCCTCCTTCCTCTGGACCCTCTTCAGCTTCTCTGACTCCTGGGCCAGGTGTGTGTGTTGAGCTTCATGATGAAGAGCCCACGCCACCAAGATCAAAGGTGTTGAGAACAGACATGGTTTTCAGTCTGCCCTCCGAGTCTCCTGTTTCTGCAGTGGTCTGGCTTGTCCTTGCTCTTCCCCATGTTACAACCGTCCTCTCTTCTTCAGCACCCGTGGGACTTGGCTCCAGCATCAGATGCAAAGACTGCAATCCCACAGAACCTGCTTAAATGGCAGCCACGAGTGCATAGTCAAGTACTGCAAAAATCATATATGTGTACTTATCCTGGTGGTCCAACTGAACCCTGACTGACACAGCATTTGGTACCTGAGTCTGGTTCTAGAGGAGCAGAACTTTAAGGGTAGGTTCCCTGAATTGCTTCTGGGTTTTCTTTTCTTATTATTTTTTAAAACTTGAGATATAATTGACATATAACATTGTATTAGCTTTAGATACACAACATAGTGGTTTGATACATGTGTACCTTGTGAGATTACTACCACAATAAGTCTAGTTAACCTCCATCACCGCAGTTACAAATTTTTTTATGATGAGAACCTTAAAACTCTACTCTTTTAGCAATTTTCAAATATATAGTACAGTATTATTAACTATAGTCACCATGGTGTACACTACATCCCCAGGGTTTACTCATCTTATAAGTGGAAGTTTGCACTTTTTGATCACCTTCCCATTTTGCCCATCCCTCCCCCCCACACCTCTGGCAACTACCAATATGTTCTCTGTATCTAGGAGCTTAGTTTGTTGGGTGCTTTTTTGTTTGTTTTATATTCTATACATAAGAGCACATGGTATTTGTCTTTCTCTGTCTGACTTAGCTCACTTAGTATAAGGCATGCCATCAAAGTCCATCCACGTTGTCACAATGGTAGGATTCTTTTCTTCTTTAATGGTGAATAATATTCCATTGTGTGTATATATATCACGTTTTCTTTATCCATTCATTCGTTGATGGATGCTTAGGTGTTCCTGTGTCTTGGCTATTGTAAACAATGCTGCAATGAACATAACTGCAGTTATGATAGTGATTTCATTTCCTTCAGATAAATATGCAGTAGTGGAATTGTTGGATCATATGGTAGTTCTATTTTTAGTTTCTTAAGGAAACTTCATACTGTTTTCCATAGTGGCTGCACCAATTTACATTCCTACCAATAATGCACAAGCATTCCCTTTTCTCCTGTCCTCCCCAACACTTTCATTTCTTGTCTTTTGGTAATAACTGTTCTAAGAGGTGTGAGGTGATAGCTCACTGTGGTTTTGATTTGCATTTCCCTGATGATCAGTGATGTTCAGCACATTTTCATGTGCCTGTTGGCCGTTTGTATGTCTTCTTTGGAAAAATGTCTATTCAGATCCTCTGCCCGTTTTTAATTGGATTTTTTTCCTGAGTTTTATGAGTTCTTTATATATTTTAGATATTAACCCCTTGCCAATATTTCCTCCCATTCCATAGGTTCCTTTTCATTTTGTTGATTCCCTTTGCTATACAGAAGCTTCTAGTTTGATATAGTCTCACTTATTTTTGTTTTTTGTTTGTTTGTTTCATTTTTGCCTTTGTTGCTTTTGCTTTTGGTGTCAAATCCAAAAAAATCATTGTTAAGACTGATATCAAGGGTTCTGGGTTTTCTGATGTTTGGTTCTCTGGTTTAATTAGATTTGAAGGCATTAATGACTCTGTTTCCAGTGGTAAAGAAGGGACTGGCCTTTAGTGAAGCAATGAAACAAAACAAAGTATTGTTTACAACACATACTCTTTCTTAGCCCTGCTCTCTGTCAACTGAAACTGTTCTGGTCCTTGAAATGTTTGCTCCAGACCTAAGATTAGAAATTATATAATTCTTCCAATCGTGTGCCTGAAGGCTACAGTTAATGTATGACTTTCATGTTTTCTTTCATTTCTTAAACCTTAATTTAGCTTTTATCTTTATAAATATATACGTAATTTTCTAAGCTTTTTCCTTCCCTGGTTGACCCATGCTCTTGATTAACCCCATCATGCCATGTTATTTGGTATCTGCCTACCCAGAGCCCCTTCTAAGGAAAATCACTCTACCAACAGCCCCAGCCACCTAACCTTAAAGCACTTGGCCGCTTTACACCCTCATCTTTGCAGATTGGGCTAGGAAGGGCAGGACCCTCGGGATCAGGGTGACACTGCAGAGGGACCAGGCTGAGTCTCTCTAATCTAATCTAATTCATCTCCTGGTGTCTCCTGGGACAGAGTTGTTGGGATACCTTTTCCCCAGGGTCCCATGTTTGAGGTGGTCTCTGATAGCTCTCCTTCACCTACACCTTTTTACCCCCACTCTATCTTGGGACACGAACCATTTTGAAAGTTGAAAGTGAAGTTGCTGCTGTGAGAAAATGAGTGTAGCGCAACATTCAGCTATGGACCTCACCAGCTGGCCATCAACTCACCTTATCCTTCTTCCTCAAACAGAAACACCTTTCTTTTCAAGTTGCTTTTGTTACAGAATTAAGGAAATGGCTGCTAGGGCTTGGTGAGAAAATCCACCAAATGTCCCAAGCGTTGCTAATGATCAGGAAGATGGGTTTTGTGTATGTTCTTGTAAACAAAGTTTCCTCCCATCGGTGGAAGAAATGCCAGATACACCAAGCATGGAGAGTTCCAAATTTATAGTTTCAACAGAGAAAAAAAAGAAGAAAAAATTACCAGCAGAGACATGTCCTCTGGGAAAGATTTGGTAAATACTGAAGATTCAAGTCTCATCCCCCAATCCCATCCCTGTGGGGCCTTGTCAGCAAATTCATTGCCCTCCCAACCATCAAAGGAACACTTCTTTCTCACAGAAGAGCCCTTAAGAACCTCAAATGCAAAGAGAAAAGCATCTCAGCAACAATGGTTTCAGGGGAACTTTTCAGAAGGAAAATCTGCTCAACTAAAGATGGGGGATGGAGCTCTTCAGGAAATCTGTGACTCTGGAAGAATACTGGGACAAGGAGACTTTGAAGTGGTCCCTGAGGTTGCAGGGGACCACTAAATGGGCAAAAGATGGCAGGCTGGAAGCTCCACTATCAAGTTACGTGGATGAAAGTCGAGCTTCCTAAAAAGCGTGAAACAAGAACACATCGGGCTTCCCTGGTGGCGCAGTGGTTGAGAGTCCGCCTGCCGATGCAGAGGACACGGATTCGTGCCCCAGCCTGGGAAGATCCCACATGCCGCGGAGCGGCTGGGCCCGTGAGCCTGCGCGTCCAGAGCCTGTCCTCCGCAACGGGAGAGGCCACAACAGTGAGAGGCCCGCATACAGCAAAAAAAAAAAAAAGAACACATCATATGTTATGAGCAAGTGTTTGAGATGCCTAAGTGAATGTACCTTGTGACGGAGCTTTGTGGGGAGGGAGAACTTGAAGAAATTCTGAGAATGAGTCCAGGTTGCTCATCCAAAGCCTCGCTCACATCAGCTAGATCATATCTTCACAACAGGATACACAGAGATCTGAAGCTGTAAAGCACTATGGTTTAAAGCAGCTTTATTGATGCTACCAACTTCAACATAAAGGCAATTGTGGCTTAGCTGTGCGGAAGCCATGCTGTGAGGCACACGTGGGACCCCTGCGGCTATCAATGCCCATGGCCAAAGCCAGCAGTGTGACACTGGGTCACAGACGCGTAAGGACATGTTATTATGCGGGAATCACACTTTTTAGCAAGCTCAGAAGAGAAAATTTTGAATTAATAAAAAAAGAGAGAACTATGTTTTGAAATCCACTTGGGGATTCGATAAGTGACTGTGCCTAAAGCATTTTGAAACAACCTACAAAAGTGGATCTTGCAACTAGAATCCCGCTTGAGGAACTGTTAGATGACCAGTGGTTAGCAGGAAACGTGCTTTCTCGGGCAAGATCAACCAATGTGCTGGAAATTCTTTAAGAGTGGAAACACAACTCAAGAACTGACGAAGAAAACACAGCAGATGGAAAGAAGAGCAATTGCTCCATTCGAGGACAATAGAGAAGTTACCAACCCAGGGGAAGTGGATCTGGTGTCATAACACTTTGATTGAAGAGGAAAACCAGCGCTCTGCTTGTGAAAATGTAGCTCCTGTGACCAGAAAGAAGGTAAAATGGCCTATTTGGACATGTTCTCTTCAGCCCCCACATCTTGCAAACTCTTTCCAATTGGGCTCAAGGAAGAAGTAGAGAAACCCATTGTGATTTTGAGCCAAGGAATAGCAACCAAAGGCACTATGAAATCCAATGCCCTGTGTAGAACCAGGACGTGTACAGTTTTCTCCCATGCTGACCAGTACAATGACAGGCTGCCCTTTCTAGTGATAAGATGAAAGGATGGGAGGGGAAAGGGTGGAGCTATGCTGAGCCTGTTAACACGCTCAGTCCTACATCTGCTTGCAACCATTTCAAAGTGAAGCTAGTTATCTCCCAAGCAGCATGACCTGCATAAGGGGGGTTAAAGGACAGCCACTGATGGGCTTGATAGCAGGCTGTGGCTGGAACCCAGCTGGGACGGATACAAGGGTTGTCTAGACAGGCAGAGACCCTCAAAGCAGTAAGGCCACTTGGGAAGACTTCGGGGTATACTTGCTCAGTTTTACTTATATCAAATTGTATTTAGTCACAATTATTTATAGAGGAATACAAGTGGCCAGATATGATCGTGGAGGTCCCAGATTAGATGCACTTTGCAAGAGAAGACCTTGTTAGGAAATCCCCTATAACCTTGACATAGCTTTACAGAAAAGTGCTCCGGCCATTCACACATGTTCTCATGGTTTTAGGTTGCTAGATTGCTCAAGACGACTTATTTTAAACTTGGAAAAATATATTTTCTAACTACTTACTATTAACCAGCTGCTAAATTCCCCATACACTGATAGCATTAATTAAAAGTAGATGTTAAGCTTACCTCCCCTGGCCCCTCAAAAAGTGAATTCTGCGAGAGCAAAGGGAGAGTCACTGCTGGTGGCAATGTAAATCAGAACAAATGTTCTGAAAGTCATGGAGCATATACCAAAAAGCCTCACAACATGCATATTCTTTGCACAATCATCTTTGGCCTTGGTTTCCTCATCTGTAAAATGAGAACAATGATATCCCCTCCTCAGATTGCCATGGGACAACTGAAATTCTATGTTCAGATCAGCTGAAATGAATAGCTGCTCAGTAAATGCCACTTCTATTTCTCTCTTACCTGTGGTAAAACCCCATCTTGTTTGCCACCGTGTCCCTTTGCTGAGGTCCTGCATACGTACGACAACTTGGTGGATACCACGACTACTTGTGTTATTAGTTAGACCTGGTGCCTTGTGGCAAGCGCTCTGAGATGGCTTTTCAACGGGGATGATAAGCAAGGTAAGTCTGAGGCCAAGAAGCCAGTTGCAAGCAGCTCATGAGACATTAAATCCATGATGTCCTCACCCTGTTAGCTTTGTGTTCTGATCAAATAAGCCTAGAAGGAGATAGAAAATGTACCATGACTATCTGTGGTGTACCCTGGACTGTCACATGTGTGATCTTATTTAATCCCTACAGCAACCAGGTGGAATAAAACATTATTAACTCCATTGTAATGGGTGTTACTGTAATGTAACATGGTGGATGAGGCCCCGCAGCTCAGAGAAAATGAGTGACTCCCACATGGCAGTCAGAGGTAGATCTGGGGTTTAACCCAGGTCTTCTGACTCTGAGACCCATCCAGGGTCACCACCCCAGGAGGACTTCTGATTCCATTTCTGACGCAGTCAGCACTTCTGTGTATAGGCATCATGATCGTTCTGGGAAGGCAGAGGGCAGTGAGCCAAACCCCCGGCTCAGCACACAAACTTGGGTTTCCACTGGGGAGTCGATTTGTGGGGAAAAAGGAAATGCACTGAGGGGAGACCCTGGGGTTGGATGGTCAGAAGATCCAAGGAGACTGTACTTGAAATGAGACCTGGAAGTATCAACCCTGTAAAGATCTCTGGGTGGGGAAGCCCTAGCAGAAGAGCAAAGGCCTTGGGGTGGGTGGGGAGTGAAAAGGGAGGGGATGCAGGAAAAAGAAGGCCAGTGTGGCTGGAGCAGAAGGAAGAACGGAGAGTGTGAGAGAGGCAGGGGGTGACCAAGGTCTTGATCAGCCAGGGTCACGTGGACCAGGTTGGGTTGTACTCTGAAGTGTGGAGGGAAACCTTTAAAATGTTTTTAGCAGGGAAATGACACCATCTGATTCATAGTGTTTAGAGACTTCCCTGGCTTATGTGTGGGGAGTGGAGCGAGAGTAGTACCACCAGTTTGGGGGCTGTTACTGTACTTCCAGAGTGAGCTGGTGTTGCCTGGCCATGGGCAGAATCAGAAAAATGCAGCAACGTGGACCATTTTGCTATTTTTGAGGTATCACTGAGCCAACTTGCCAATGAGTTGAGTCTGTGACGATTGGGAATAAGGGTTAGGGTAGGGGAAAGAAAGAACTTGCATAAGGTGGGTGGTGAGGCCATTAACTGAAATAGGGAGGCCAAGGGGAGAAACAGATAGGACGCTGGAGATGAAGAACTCTATTTTGGCTATGGCAAGTTTAGAGGTGCTGTTTAGATACCCAGATGAATACAGGTAGGCAGCCGAACTGACCTTTTGCCCTATGGAGTGATCAGAGTTGGGTTGTATCAACTAGGGAGTGAGCATAGAAGAGAGTGAGTCTGGGTCCTCGTTTAGAAAGTTGGAGCAATGATGCTGCCTGCTCTGCCTTAAAGATGGTCTTCACTAAGATTGAATGAGGTGAGTGCAGACTTCTGTTCCAACGTCAGGGATCGTCACTAAGTTGCAAACGCCACACCACCATTCCTTCTTCTCGGAAATAAGATGGCTGATGAAGAAAGATGGCTTTGTGGAGAAGCTCTCCTATGGTGAAGGGTTGGAAGGGGTGCTGGAGTGGTCACCACGCCCCCCTCCAGCACCAGCTGGTCTCTCTGAGTCCTGGCCTCATTTCAATGAGCCTGGGACAACTAAAAATAAGTTGGTCTTCTTCCCCATCCTGTCCTTGTTTCTGTGAAGCCCATCACCATTGCACAGAAGTATGTAACACTACGGAGCCCACCATGTTGTTGAGATGCTCATGAAACTTTGGGGCAGTTGACCTGAGAGATGTGAGTAACGCCAGTGCTTCCTTTTCTCAAACTTTATAGGCACATGTTTCTCCATGGAGACTTTAACACATGGAAGTTTTCATTTTGTAATTTCCAGATGTTCTGCTGTTATCTATGAGGAAGACAAATACCATTTATATTCTCTGTTTGCGTATTAAACACACACACACACACACACACACACACACACACAAAACTGTCCTCCCATCTAGCTGCAAGGCAGAGAATATTTTTTTCTTTGATCTTTATCTTTCCTCTCCCTTTGAATACAGATCAAGCATGGAAAATTTCCAGTCAAAGGAATAATTCTTCCCAAAGCTGTGATGCAAATGAGGAAGGGGTGGTAATGATGTACACCTGGATACTAGGCTGACCACTCATTGTGGCATCCAGGGGGGCAAACACTGGCCTGGGAAGGCTGCCCCCACACTGTGTTCACCCCTCCACAGCTTGTCCAGCCACTCAGCCACCCTGGGCTTCATCTCCCACCCTTGCAACAAAGAGGATGAAAGCATTCATTCTCTCCCCAAGGATGCCATGGAAAGGGCGTGTGAGAATCCACTGTGTGTGCTGTGTGGTCTGGGTCACTCTAAGATGGAAAATGTAGGAACGGAAGTATGAAAGTAAAAGACATGCTTTAAGGAGAAAGTCTTCTTTGATCTCATTTGGTGATTAAATAAATCAGTATTATTCACCCAATACTTGTTTCCCACTCATTCTCTCAAAACCACTATATACAAATAATATTATAAATGTCTACGTACATCTATCTATGTAGAGACACACATACTTCTCATACGCAATTATACACAAGGACACAGTAGGTTGCATGTATATTAAACGTCTAGAAATCTTTCCTGAACTCCTATCCTGTGCCAGGGTCTATGCTAAGTGCCATGGTTTCAAAAATGAATAATGCGCAAAATATCTTTTCTTGTGGAGTTCACTGTCTAATAGTGGATACAGAGTTCTAAACAATCTCGGCCTGCTTATCAAGTGAAACATTAAGCATTTTGTTCAGATATACAGAACATTCAGGGGAGATTCAGAGCACCACTATCTTGCAGAAAATAGAGGCTGAATAATGGCCCCCAAAGATATCCATGTCCTTACCCCCGAAGCCTGCGAATGTGTTACGTTAAAGGCAAAGGGACTTTGCAGATGTGATTATCCATGTGGGCCCAATGTAATCACAAGCCTCCTTATATGAGGGCTGCAGGAGGATCAGATTCAGAATAAAGAGATGTGACAACAGAAGCAGAAGTTAGACGGATATGTTTGAAGATGAAGGAAGGGGCCACAAGCTGAGGAACGTGGGTGACCTCTAGAAGCTGGAAAAGGCAAGGAATGGATGGCTCCCTCTGAAGCCCCCAAAAAGGTATCAACCCTGCTAATATCCTGAGTTTAGACTTCCGACCTCCAGAACTGAGAGAGAATAAATGTGTGCTGTTTTAAGCCTCTAAATTGGTGGTAATTGGTTATGGGGGCGACAGGGAACTATTGTATTGCTAGAAGGCTAAGAAGGGATTCCTGGAAGAGGTCAGATTTCAGCTTGAAAGCTCAGTAGAATGTTTCAGGAAGCCAATACAGGGCAACAGGTTGGGGCAGCCAGACAGGGGAGCATCTCAGCAGTGGGTGAGAGTGTAGAAGCAGGTGTGCTACAGAGGCTTCGCTTTAGTTTTTTGTTCTGTTCTGATGGTAGAGGGTAGTGGAGAGGAGGGAGAGGTGACACTAAGCAGTCTGTGAAGGCCTTGCATGGGGAATATCAGTTATCTACGGCCACAATAATGCTGCTCAATACACGATGCCAAGACTGTAGCTTTAGACGCCACCCATTTCTAATTTCTCACAAATCACTGGGTCATCTGGGGGGCTGTGCTGATGTGAGCAGACTCAGCTGATTTAGTTGGGCTTCTCATGCATCTGCCGTCAGACAGCAGGTGGGCCGTGGGATAACTGGCCCAGGTTGACCTCAGCTGGGAGGTCTTGGCTCTCCACGTGTCTCTCACATCCTTCCAGGGGGGTATCTTGGGTATGTTCTCTCAGTAGTAGCAGGGTCAAAAGAGAAGAAGCAGAAATTTACAAGCACTTTTCAACCTTCTTCTTGGCATAAAGATTATTACCATCCCTGGTGACCTAAATGGGAAGGAAATCCAAAAAAGAGGGGACATATGTATACATATAGCTGATTCACTTTGCTCTACAGTAGAAACTAACACAGCATTGTAAAGCAACTATACTCCAACGAAAATTAATTTTAAAAAAAAGAAATAAGTAAAGGGGAATAAGAGGTTACAGCTTCCAGTTTTTAAATAAATAAATCATGGGGATATAAATGTACAGAATAAGGAATATAGTCATTAATATTGTAACAACTTCATAATGTATAAAAATATCAAATCACTATGTTGTATACCTGAAACCAATATAATATTTTATGTTAACTGTAATTTAATTTTTTAAAGTAAAAAAAAAAAAAAAAACAGATTACTACTGACCCATTGACAAAAGCAAGTCACAAGGTGTATTCATTTGCCAGGGCTGCCATAACAAAGTACCACAGACTAGGTAGGTATCTTAACACAACAGAAATTTATTTCCTCACAATTCTGGAGGCTAGAAGCCCAAGCTCAAGGTGTTGGCATGGTTATTTTTTTCTGAGGCCTCTGTCCTTGGCTTGTAGATGGCCATCTTCTCCCTGTGTCTTCACATGGTCTTCCCTCAGTGCGTGTCTGGGTCCTAATTTCCTCTTCTTATAAGGATACCAGTCATATTGGATTAGGGCCACCCTAATGACTTCATTTTAACTTACCTGTTTAAAGGTCCTATCTCCAAATACAATTACATTCTGAAGTACTGGTCCGGGTGTTAAGACTTCAACATACGAATTTGTGGGGGGACACAGTTCAGCCCAGAACACATGGCTTCATTCAGAGTCAGTGTGAGAGGGGGGTACCAAAGGGTGTGGACCCTGGAAAGCATGAAAATTTGGGACCACTAATGTAATCAATCTACCACGCAAGGAATTGAGAATTTTGATTGAGATTCATTACATGACTGGAAGTCTGAGGATTTTTACCTGGGAAGTATAATAATAATAAATTGCATTTAAAGAAATTATAGTTCCAAATATATTTCTTGCTAAACAGAACATTGATTTACAGAATACTAATAAAAGTGGGTTCTAAATGTCATGGCTTTGATCCAACATACTGATTTCAGTTATCTATGGCAAAGAAGCCCAAACCTTAGTGGCTTACACAGCCATTTATTAGATTTCATAATTGGATCAGGAGCTTGGACTGGACTAGCTAGGTACCGCAAAGCCCCGAGAGAGAACTTCCAAGAGAGAGAAAGTAGAGGATTGCAGTCTTTTAAGGATGGGCCTGGAAATGGGCACAGAGAACCCTCCCCTGCACTCTTGGTCAAAAGAGTCACAAACGAGATCCCTCTATTCATTTCTAAAATCCTGTTGCTTCCTCAGGAAAACGGGGCCTGAATAGCTGGCTTGACATGTTGTCCTTTTGGCACATGTTTGAGAAGGGCTTGACAAGAATGTGAGCAATGTTTCAAACCTATGTGGAACAAACAGCACGTGACCTGGAAGGCAGGTTTGTGACCTCTTCTCCATCCTGGAGAGCTAACCCGCACACCTATGCACGGCATCCAGACCCAGGGTCTCCCAGCCTGGGCTCCTGTGTTCCTTGGTGCTACCAGCAGCGGTGGGCTCCATACCCACTGAAAAGCGGTGGAAAGAATGAAGGAGGACGACCTTCTGACCATTTCCTCTTGGTGTTATCATTCTACTAGCCCCCTCCAACAAAGGAGTGAGGGGCCCGGGAGAGCAACTTTCCAGCCCCTCTGCCTAACGAGAGCCTGGAGGTGGGGCTGAGTTCCTGGAAGGCTTTTTCCTTCCACTCGCTCCTCTCAAAAGTGCTCACTTTCTCAGAATCTCCTCAACCCGCCTCCCCTGCTCAAAAGAGAAAGGCAGTTGATCTTCCCGCTACGCACGCTAGAACTTATGTCTGGGATTGGGCTCCCCCAAAGCGGACTCTGAGACGAGGTCTCAAGGGCGAGAACTTAACTTGGGAGGTAATGCCAAGAAGCACCAGTATGGAGTGGGAAAGGGAAGGAACCCAGGAGAGGACGTGTTAACCAGCAGATAGCCACGATGGGCAGCCAGGGATCACCCTTGCTGACCTCTGGGGATGCCGTAGAGGGTACCTCAGAGTTGGCCCATGCATATGGGGTGGAAGCCAGGATATTGACTTCCAGCCCCACCCATCCTGGCTGACGACTGCTCTCAGGCGCCAACTGCCCTGCACATTGCACCTGCCCCAGGAATGGGCCTAGCAGCCAGAGACAGCATCAGGCAGAGCCACGGATGCTGGTAGGAAGCTGCCAGCATGTGCAGGGCAGGAACAGTAAGTGCTGAAGGGATAAAGATGGGGCACCAACCATGTCTGCCAGCAACTCGTACCCAAGGACCCACATTAGACCTCACATCACGGCCTTTTTTTTACCAATTACATCACTGAGACGTTTTTATCAAATAAGAAGAAAATCAAATTTTGAATGTAGTATGTATCTTCAGCAAAATAAAATATAATGAGAGAAGTTAAAACAGTACAGAAAAGTCAGGAACCAAAAATAAAAGTCAGTCTCATCTCTGTCTCCGTACCCCATTCCACAGAGGTATCCACTCTCTTAACTATTTTCTGTTTTAAATGCTTGGTTATAATCATCCCTCTAAATCATATACTTAGGCAGGAGGTCCGCATTATCCAGGGACAATTGGCACCGGGAAAAAAGCCACTTAAAGTGAACCCATTTAAAATGGAGATCAAAATTTCACAGTAAATGGTGATTAGGAGATTATCTTGGAAACTGAAACTAAAATGATAAATATAAATGTATTTTATTTAATTAAATTTTCACTATAATGGCAACTGTGCACTAATTCTTAGAAAGAATAAAGAATAAATCAAGCATTTATAGGGTTTGGGGAGTAATTCTGCAGACAAAATTGCATAATAGCAGGATAAGACATGGTTCGTTTCATATTTGACTTTCACTGTGTAATCATAGAATGGTCATTTTTGCAAAGAGCATTTGAAAACTTCATAAATTCCAAGCACTTCTCTTTATTGCGTGATATTCAAATGCATTTCCTATGAATGACTGCACCGCTCAGCTTTTCTCTCCTCAGTTGTCAACTGGTCTCACTCCACCAAGTCCTTGTTTGCCCTTGACTTTGAGTGTCATTCACGAAGCTGTCCTGTATCACTTTAGAGTTTACATAAACTCCTACATCTTATCTAAGGTTTGCAATTGACTGAATTAATGTAATAGGTGCAGATAACTGCAAGTGTCAAGAAGGGAAGATGCTTTAGTAGGAACTAATTTTACCAATATTTATATATTTTTTTAATATATGCATACTTTGACAACTTTTGATTCCCTACACAACCTCATAAGTACAGAGACCAGCATAATGAATATTCAGATAGCAGGGAGCACTGTACCTCCATTTCTTTTTTTTTTTTTTTTTTATGGTACGCAGGCCTCTCACTGTTGTGGCCTCTCCCACTGCGGAGCACAGGCTCCGGACGCGCAGGCTAAGCGGCCATGGCTCATGGGCCCAGCCGCTCCACGGCACGTGGGATCTTCCCGGACCGGGGCACGAACCCGCGTCCCCTGCATCGGCAGGCGGACTCCCAACCGCTGCGCCCCCAGGGAAGCCCTCCATTTCTTAATTTACCAACTTTGGGCAATATCCACTGACATTCCCACTGTGAAAGATGGTAAATCACTGCGCTTGAATTGCCTGCTTTCTCCCCACTCTCCATACCGCTGGATTTTTGTTGTATAATCTTATTCGTTCTTCTAGGTTTGCCTTTATACTTTTAGATGTACTTAAACTTCTATTTCCTGATCCAGAAACATTAACCTTCATCTCTTGACTCTGTCCCTGAGAACCACTGTCTTGAGCCACCAGCAGAGCTTGCCCAGAGGACCTAAGAACATGGAGACACGTGTAAGAAGTCATGACCACTGCTGTGCAGGTCCCCCTGTAAGGCAGTTGAAATAGCAGTTGATTCCGACCGGGTCTCTAGATCTGTTCTGTTTTCAGTTTCATGGGGAAACTGAAGTGGTCGACTGTGCCAGAAACACACATCCGTGCACAGCAGAGAAACCATCTTTTATATGACAATCTATTACAAAGATAGGAGCTAACGTCACTGATAATTTTCAAACCAATGTGTCTATCCCGTAAAGTGAATTAAACCTAAAATCTGAAAGAACAGTAACCTTGAGGGCAGAAGTTTCCAAACCTGATAACACATCCCAAGCACCGGAGAGCCTGATTTTCCAGCCCCACTTCTGGCCTCTGGGAGGAGGGCTGGGGAATCAGGCTTTTCAACAGGAATGCCAGGTTTCTGAGCCTTCTGGAGCCACTGCAGCCCAGGGCCTCACAAGAGCACTTCCGGACCACCTCTGTAGAGGCGGTCGGTTGTCCTGGCTAAAGCCACAGGCACTGAAGCAGGAAGAGGAGAGGTGAGAGAGGGGAAGACACGTAGTGTGTACCTCACCCCCACCTAGCGCCGGGCCAGGCTCTCCACGTGTTTTGTCCCCTTTCATCCTCACAACACTGCCATGAAGTATTAATATCCCCATTTCACAGATAATAAAACTGAAACTCAAAGAGGCAAATTATTCAGGTCATTTAGCTTATAAATGGAAAAACCAAGATTCAAACCCATGTAACTTGACTAAGCAATACCATTTCCGGCTACAGAATGGAGAAGATGGTGTGATGGGTTGAATTGGGTCTCCTCAAATTTCATATATTGAAGCCCTAACCCCCAGTACCTCAGTTTGTGACTGTACTTTGAAATAGGACATTTTAAAAGATAATTAAGGTTAAATGAGGTCATAAGGGTGGACCCCAACCCAGTAGGACTGGTGTCCTCGTAGGAAGAGGAAGAGACACCAGGTATGCAGCAGTACAGAGGGAAGAACCGTGAGGATACAGGGAGAAGATGGCATCTTCAGGTCAAGGAGAGGGGCCTCAGGAGAAACCAAACCCGCAGCACCTTGACCTTGGACTTCCAGCTTCCAGAGCTGTGAGAAAATAAACGTCTGCTGTTTAAGCCAGCCCATCTGTGGTATTTTGTTGTGGCAGCCCTGGCAAGTGAATACAGAGGGAAAATGGAAAACACAAGGAGGAAGAAGAGAAGGGAAGGGATAATAAAAGAAAGGGAAGCAGAAAAAGTAAGGAGAAAGCGTTCATTCTTGGTTGCACTTGGGATTTGGGGGAGGGGCTTGCACATCATGAATCTGTGGAAGAGCAGCGAACAAAACTTGGAGGAAGCCTCCTTTAACCACTGAGAGGGAGGCCCTAGCTGCACATGGACACGAGCTCTCCACATGTGTCCCCATCCCTCCTGAGCATCTGCTGGCCTCCAACAAGGGATGACCTCTGCTTCCCCGCCTCCTGAACTTGACGTGACCGGATGCCCCAGCTGGAGGCATCAAGAGGAAATCTTACAGAAGTCCGACTAAACAGTCAGATTCTGTTTTGCAAATGGGTTTTCAAATTCATCATGGAGGGATGGTTCACATCTGTGTTTTTCCCAGCTTTGCAGCCCTGTGTTTTCCCCATACTCACTGCTGCTGGTTCTGACTTCAAAGGTCCAGGGAGGTTTAAAGAAGCGAATTGAAGACAAGCAGCTTTGTCTCCATCAAAAGCGGATTCCACAAAGCAGCAGCAGCCCTGCACACAGAGCGTGTTGATTGCTCCACGTTCACAGTTAACAGCCTGTCAGCTGGGGAGGGGGTCCTCCCTGGTAGGGCCAAGGCACCTGCCGAGGTGTGTTCACAGCAGATGCTTCAATCTTGCTTTAATGTCATCTAATCATTAGAGGAAGCAGAGCTTAAAAGAGATTTTGTCTGAGGACACAAAGGGCTGAGCACCTCACACTAGTAGCTGAGAAAGTAGGGTCTTCAAAGATGTGATAAACTCATGACCACAGGGAAGTATTGTTAGTGCTGGGGAGAGAGGATTTTTTTTTTTTTTTTTTACTTTGTATTAGAGATTCCAAGAAAATAGGACAGTTTGCGGTTGTTTGTTTGTTTTGGCTTATAAACAACAGGAATTTATTTCTCACAGTTCTAAGGCTGGAAGTGCACGATCAGGGAGCCAGTATGGCTAGGATATGGCAAGAACATTTTTCGGGGTTGTAGATGACCAACTTCTCACTGTACCCTGACGTGGTGGAAGGGGTGACGGAGCTCACGGGGGTCTCTTTCATAAGAGCGCTGGGCCCCATCATGAGGGCTCTACGCTTGTGACCTAATCACCTCCCAAAGCCCACCTCCTAATACTAACACACTGGGTGGGTTTAGGATTTCAACATATGAACTGGGGAAGAGGGGGACACAAACAGACCATGCACAGGGTGACCAGGGAAGGCTCCTGTGAGGTGTTTAAGCTAAGATCGTCAATGAAGTGGGACTTCTGTGGCTACAGGTTTTAGAAACGCAACTCAGAGTCGCAGGCACACACACCCTGAAAGAACGTATTGACTTGCCTAATAAGAAAGTCGAGGAGTGGCTGGCTTCAAACATGGCTGAACTTGGGACAAGGTCATTTACCGTGTTATTCATTTGTGTTTGGCTTTCACTGTGTTTTTCCCCTCTGACTACCAGAAAAGCAGTCAGGCCTTCCTTGTTTCCAGACTTCAGAGAGTCGTGTTACAGGGAAAACAGCAGGAGTTGCCTGTACCGCACTCACCTTTTGTTTCCCTGAAACATGGTGTCCTTGGGAGGGTGCCTGCATGTGGGAGCCTCTAAAACACACCCTGAGATAAGAACTTCAGTGCCCATAGCTGTCTGGGAGGCGTTGTCAGCAGCACCGTAGGAGTGAGGGGAAGTGAAGGAGGGCAGGAAATGGGCAGGTTACCAGCGTGGGTGACTGGAGCTCACGCCCACCGGGAAGCTCTGTGAGATGGTGTAGACAACGCCTCTGAGACATCCCAGTCGAGAGGGATATTTATCCACCAAATCCCATCCATCATTGGTTGAGGGCTGTTCCTGGGGGTCATTAACAGCCCAGTACTTCAACCTGCCCTGTGAGCAGGCCAGGAGGCCGCAGAGGCCAGAGGAAGGAAGAGTCTACACGCACTTGCAGTTAGAAGGGGCTTGGGAATGATGAGGGCTGGGGGGACTTGGGTGGGACACCACAGTCTCTGCCCCAAGGGTTATGCTGAAGGAAGAGACAGAGGTGAGTGCCTTTGAGGACCATGAGAGAGAGGAAGAGAGTTCCCAGGAATGAAGGGGTCAGGTGTCACAAAGACTGGCAGGTTTCACACATAGGTTGGTCAACACCTAAGGTTATGGGCCCCAGAGAGGCAACAGGACTGGACTGGCCATCCTGTGTTTGTCTTCCACATTCTTGGGACCCAGGAATTGTTCCTACCACTGGGGTTTAGCCTCCTAGGGTGCACTTCAGAACTACCAATCAGAAGAGACACACAACGAATCTTAAAGGACACTCAACCAATCAGAATAGATGTCCAACAAGTTAGAACTGACATTCGACCAGTCAGAACCAACAATGGCCATTAACAATGGGTTGAATAGGTAGAATAGCTCTAGCTGTAGGGAAACCCAGACCTAAACACAGGCTTGAGGTCAGTGAGCTCTGAGTATCAGTTCCCAGCCTCCACTTCCTGCATCCTTTCTCTCCTCCACATTGTCTCTCAGCAACCCAATATCTTCATGTGGTCCAGTGCTCTTTGCTTCAGAATTCTCACTCAGGAAAGTCTCGTGTATCAGTCATTTACACTATAGTCTGAATTTAAGACACTAAAGCATCTGAACAGTGAGCTTCATCTTGACTGTGGAAGAAAAGGCAGAATCTCCGTGAAAGACACATCCACAACAGGGGAATTTGCCCTGAAACAACCTCATGGTGACAGTCCACAGGGGTAGCCTATTAAGTAGGACAATCTTACTTTAGTGTTTTTAGGGATATTGCTGCCTTCCCAGACCTGTCACAGCTATTGGGTCTTCTGTCCCTCACATGTCAAAGTCTGATGACCACCTAGGTTACCAACTCAGCTCTTTCTTACTGACCTACCCACGCATAACACGGTCTTACCAGAAAACAGCTCTGTGATTTATTATTCCACCGGGCAGTGAGAAGCCTCAGGCCTTTTTTTTTTTGGCTGCATTAGGTCTTTGTTGCTGCACACAGGCTTTCTCTAGTTGCAGCAAGGGGTGGGGGGGCTACTCTTCATTGAGGTGCACGGGCTTCTCATTGTTGCAGAGCATGGGCTCTAGGCGCAAGGGCTTCAGTAGTTGTGGCTCACAGGCTCAGTAGTTGTGGCTCGCGGGCTCTAGAGCGCAGGCTCAGCAGTTGTGGCGCACGGGATTAGTTGCTCGGCGGCATGCGGGATCTTTCCGGACCAGGGCTCGAACCCGTGTCCCCTGCATCGGCAGGCAGATTCTTAACCACTGCGCCACCAGGGAAGTCCCCTCGGGCCTATTTTAAACAGAAAGTCTTGTGCCAAGTACAAGACGGTGCCAGCCAGGTTCCAAAGAACACCACGCGTGTGCTCTTGGTTATCTTGGATTAGGGCTGGAGCTGCGGAAGGGTCAGGAAGGACTCCTGTCTAATCTTCCACAGCAGCATCTTGTCCCTTCTTACCGTTCCCACAGCTACAACTCACCTGAGACTGCGTGTCATCTCAATCAGTCCCCCAAACCCGGGCAAGTTCTCCACCCTGACTTCCAGCCACTACCCAACACCCTGTCCTGGATTTTGCTGCAGATTTTTCATTTGAAAACACAGCTTGAGGTGAGCCATTCCCCCCGCAGCTGACCCTCCCCTGGGTTCCTGCTGCCTATTCAGAAGTTCCAAGCATTGAACCTGGACTCAAGGTAATAAAAACAGCTGGTGCCCTGCAGCTTTCCTGCACTCTCTTCTCCCAGTTCCAGAGTCCAGGGAACAGACCATCCCAGCCTCAGTGGGTAAAACAACAGCCCTTTAACATGCCCATGCATGCTGTGGGTCAGGAGCCAGAAAGGTACGGAAGGACAGCTTACCTCTGCTCCGACGTGTCTGGGGCCTGAGAAGACTTAGAGGCTGGGGTGAGCCAGTGTCAGGAGACTGGAGTCATCTGAATGCCCAGGCCTGGGCCGGGAGGACAGGAGTGCTCGCCAGGGCGCCTCCATGCAGCCACTCCATGTAGAGCAGCTTCCTCCTGCCCTGGCAGGCTCAGCAGGGTCAGGCTTCATACACGAGGGCTCAGATGCCACTGGTGAGTGTTCTCACCCACAGGGCAGGAACGGCAACTCCTCTTATGGCCCGGCCTCAGAAGACCTGTGATGTCACTTCCACTGCATTCTGATGAATACATACAGGGCATGGCCACAGGACTCAAAGGGAAGGTAATTCAACTACATCTCTTGATGGGGAGAAAAATATGGGCTCACCCTTGGAACATACGATCAGCCGCGTACCTCAGAGCCAGAGGACACACTGGCTGTTGGCCAAGCATGCCCACTCTCCCACCCCTTGTCCCTTAGCCCCAGCTGCCTAAGTCCGACACACCCCTCAAGGCCCACCACAAGTACCACCTCTTCCATGAAGCCAGTGCCCCTGCCGAAAGTAAACTCCTCCTCTCCACGGCCCATGCTGTAGCTGTTCTTCTCGGGTGTCTACCCTCTCCTACCCTGCAGCCTAGGTGTCTGGGCCTGCCCTGGCTCATGCCCCAACCTCCCTCTGGCCCTTCTGTGTCTGAGCATTGGACTAACCCGCAGCAGGTTCAAACCCCATACATCTTCCAAGAGCGCACTGTGCACCGTGAGGGGCCAGAGTAATCGGAACAACGTGTGCCGGACATGTGTCTGTGGATGAAAATATGTCTCTGGAAAGTTTAGCAGCCTTTGAAAGCAGCCCAAGCCTGGCCCAGCCCCAGCTGGCAAGCTCTGGAGGACAAGCTGGACATTGTCACTTGTACTATCCAGGCCCACATTCTCGCTCATGGCTCCTCTAATATGATGCTCTGAAAAGAGCTTCCCCAGCACTAGACAGACATCGCCTCCGGGGCTGCATGGGGCAGGCTGGCACACAACGCTCTTGGCTGTACAAATTCTCGGGTCCTATGGAGCCTCGGGTCAATCTAAGACATCTTTTCCATCTGGTCAATGGCGCTCATGTGAAAGACTGTGGCTCCATCTTCTTTATTTTTCCAGCTTTATTGAGGTATAATTGACAAATAAATTGTAAGATATTTAAAGTGTACATCATGATGATTTGTAATATGTATACGTTGTGAAAGGATTCCTCCCATCCAGTTCATTTCCTCCGTCTTCTTGATCAAGTTCTGCGATTTATACCCGTGGGTCAGATCCAGCCCATTGCCTGCGCTGGTAAAGTTTTCCTGGAACGCGGCCATCCCATTCATTGCATTTTGTCTATGGCTACTTTCCCACCACAGTGGTAGAGTTGAGTGGTGTGACAGAGATCATGCCGCCGGCAAAGCCTAGAATATTTCTTATCTGGCCCTTTAAAGAAACAGTTTCGCCCAGCTCTGCTCTAGAAGCTCCTGGATGCCCTCACCACCCCCCAGTCTAGAGATAGGTGTCGGGGAGGAAAAGGACCAGCTGGCATGTCCCACCTTTCACTCCACTCAACCAAAAACATAGCCCAGGAGTTCAAACGGGGAGGAAGCCCACGAGAGAGAGTCCCACATAACAGATCAAAGGCATAACAAGAAAGAGAGCCCTGGGACCACCAGGACACCCAGCCTCTGCTTCTCCCATCTCCCCCTGTAGAGGTGGGCAAGCTCCCTTCCCCCACTTCAGTAAGAGCTGGGATTGGTATTGTACTAGGGAAAACCCAGAAAAAGAACAAAAGAAGAGGGTTGGGGTACATCGAAGTCTCAGGAGTGAACTTGTGTACAAACGAAGGAGCGTGCTGCTGAGGGAAGGAAAGTCTAGCTCCAATCAGCCAAGCGAGAACTGCCCCCAGACTCAGGGCCTGCAGCCCCTCTCCACCAGGCTGGGGCGCAGTGGCTGGCTGGCCATGAAAGCTGGATCCTCACATAAGATTCAGGTCCACCATACAAGGTTCTGGTTCTCTGGGGTCCTTTCTCATCCCAAATCACAGCTGTCACCACTGTCCCAGGACCCCTCTTATAGGACTAGTAGACCCATTCTTCGTCGCCACGGTGAACCACTGCCAGATGAGTCTCTACAGAGGGACGCTCTATTCTTGCCTACCTGCAGGAGACAGATGGAGACCCTCCCCTGAGCCCAGGGAATGCTCAGATACTTTCCTTCTCAGGGGAGCAACTTGTAGACTTTTCTTTAAGGAAGGAAGCCTGCTGAATCCTAGTCCATAAGGCGTTCCAAATAATGAGTTCCAAGAGAGAATCTGTCACTTGCCAGCTTTGTAACCTCCAGCAAAGTACTTAAATCTCCTGAGCTTCATTTTCTTTTTCTGGAAATGGGATAATAATACCACCAGGGATGGTTAAATGATATATATGAGGCCCTTGGCACACAGGATAAATGAATGCTTTAAACAAATGGAAACAGTGGCACGTATGTGACAGGGGAAGTTTCCTTCTCTCACAGCACCCCTTGGGAATATCCCTGTTTTCTCCCTTTTAGCCCATTTCACCCAATTTGTCCTTATTTTTCCCCACAGAAATTCCTTTCTCTTTTTATTCCATTCTTAAGGCAATAAAGAATAGGAGATACATCTGTTAATTAAATTTCTATTCGATTAATTATACTATATTGAAATTATTATACTAAACTGAAATTAGACTATATTAAAATTTGGCAGGACAGTCCTATACCCCTGCTTCCTTTCTTTCTTACCCCAGACCAAAATTAGCCCCCATAGGTGAAGCCAAATTTATTTATGAATACATATATATATGTGTGTGTTTGTGTGGACCTGGTTTGCATAAAGATGTAACTAAATAAAACTTTTAAAATATTAGGACTGAATGTCAAAAGACCAGGATTCAAGTCCCTGCTTTACCACGAAGATTTTGTATAACCTTTGGAGAGTCAGTTGACCTCTATGGGCCTCAGTTTCCCCATCTGCAGCATAAGGGACTTAGACTAGATTTTATTATGTCCTTGCTGTATTATAGGATATACAATGTGAGAAAGGAGTTTGGACAAAAGGATCTGAAGGCTCTTCTGATTTGGAGCCAATCAGTCATTGCTGAGTCAAAGCTGGCAGGCTCACGGAAATTAGAAAAAAAAATTTTTTTTTGCCAACGGTAGAATTTTTTTTAATTGATTTATAATTAATTATAAAATAATTAAATTGTTTAATTTTAATTAATTAATTAAAAATGATTAATTTTTTAATAGTTGATTTACAGTGTTGTATTAAGTTCAGGTGTACAGTAAAGTGATTCATTTATACATACATTTTTTTTTCAGATTCTTTTCCCTTATAGGTTATTACAAAATATTGAGTAGAGTTCCCTGTGCTGTACACTAGGTCCTTGTTGTTTATCTATTTTATATATAGTAGTGTGTATATGTTAATCCCACAGTCCTAATTTATCCCTCCCCCTCCCTTTCCCCTTTGGTAACCATAGACTTGTTTCCTATGTCTGTGGGTCTATTTCTCTTTTGCATGTAAGTTCATCTGTATCATTTTAGAAACCAGTTTTTAATTTGATTTCTTCTTATGTCAGTCCTCCTCATTTTTGCTCTCTCCCCTAATCATGTAAACTTCCCCTACAAATTTGCCCTCAGTCATCCTTCAAAGAAAAGAAAGTCTAAAAGAATCTGCAAAATCCCTGATTATCAGAACTCATCATTCTGTGGGTGTTGGGCATTTTCAGAACATACGCCAGGGACTGGGACTCTCAGAGGTGATCAGCTGTCTGACATGGAGCCAAATGTGTGTGTGTGTGTGTGTGTGTGTGTGTGTGTGTGTGTGTGTGTGTGTACTTTGCTCGAGGTTACAAAGCTGACAAGTGACTTCTTACAGCTTCTAAACTGCTATAAATGGGTGTTTAGTAATGTGTTGGTAAGGAATGGGCGAGGGGAAGCATTCTACAGTCACGTGATTAGGTCTCAGTCTTTTAGTGAACCTGTGCCTCTGGATTGTAAACTTCATATGTGCTTCTCTGTCTTCCTCTCACCCTCCGCCCTCCACTCTACCCCTGCATTAGGTGGAATAGGAAGGATAGAGGAGGCTAGAGTTGGGTATTTTTTTTTCTCTCAGGTCAGTTAGGCTCTGATGAAACCCTAGCCAGTTAGGCTCTGGTTAAATAACTTCTTCTGAAGAAACAACTTTGTTAAGAACAGAACAATCAGATTTCTCTTTGATAGTCATTGTGAGGACCTGGTAGAGCTCCTGGGGATAAAACTCACAAAGGCATGTGGCCTCTCTGTGACTGGGCCCACCTGGAGTTTTTTTAACTCCAGCCTTGTCCACACTGAGCCTCCAGCAATTCATCAATTACAGCTAGGTTTCCTTAACTCTGGCACTGCTTCCCATGGAGGTTGCTTTGCTACTCGTGGTTTTCTGCCCTGGTAAGTTTTGATTCTCTGTATTCACCAGTCTGTGGGGGCAGTGGTTTTCCCTGTGACCTCACTTCTCTGATGGATCTAAGAATTGTTGATTTTTCAGTTTGTTCGGGTTTTTAATTTATTGTTAGGATGGAGGGGCAGCTTCTAAACTTCTTACATGCCAGATTGGAAACCAGAAGTCTCTAATGAGGTTATTAATCTTGAGCAATGGGGCTTTCCCAAACGTGAATACTTTGAGGCACTTATGGAATAACAGTAACTTGGAATAGGTAGATAAGGAGTAGCTCCACCAACGAGAAGATTTTTGACTCCCATAGTCAATAGAAGGGCAGACTCAAAGGAACAGATAAACTATGAAATGATGTGGAAGAGGAAACCACTGAACACAAGAGGGGAGAAAATCTACTCTTATCACGTGGAATAAAATTCACTGTGCAAATCCCACATTGCTGTAGTTTGGAAATTATAAGTTTGGATCTCCCTCTCTAAACCTTTTATTTTGAGGACATAAAATTATGTGTATAATTAGCATATGCCTGACTCTTCCAAATTACAGGTTTCTTAACCATATCAATGATTTTCTGTTTGTAGCCTTGGAATCTTGCCTCAAATAGAATTTTTTGTGAAAAATCCAAGAGATAAGACAAACAAAAGTAGGTGCATATGACTGAAGGGTTCTTGTTCTCCCTGTCACATCCCTTGGCCCCTGAGGTGCCTCCTCTTTTTTCCTGGGGCTCTTCAAAGTAATTTTTAAAAATCATACCTCAGATTATACTTATTGTAATCTATAGTTTTCCTTACAGCTTTCTGGAAGAGATTCTACACTACACACTTTCTACAACTTCTGCAAAGCAGCCCCTCTTAACAAAGGAGGCCACCTTTCCCCTCACTGTTAAAGCTCTCACTATTTTGAAAGTACCCAAATGAGAAGCTAAGAAACTGCAACATTGTCTTCCTCCCTCCAGAGATTTCCTCCTGCCCAGAACAAGGCAGATGCTGTGGGGAAGTGAAGATGCAATAATTCAATGGCCTTTAGTCCTCTATCTTTTGCACTAGATCCAGGATCCTGGGTAGAGAGAAGCAGCTGGATGCTAAAATACTTGAACTGTAACCCAGTCTTGGAGCCCAGAAGTTAGCTAGGGAATGGACGTTGATTTTGCCTCTCAGTAGCAATGTATTCTCCTGCTGACAACAGCACACAGCTTTCCTGAGGATCCACCTCTCCTCCACTTGTGCTACACCTTCCAACTTCAGGGCTGAAGCATGTGACTAGCATCAGAAATCAGGGGGTCAAATTCCCCTGGCCACAGGATTGACTCAGGAGTGGGAACATGACTCAATCAAAATCAATAAAACATAGTGATACTTTTCTGAACTTGTTAGAAGTGGATATTTCTCATATGAACTTGAACCCGAGAAGAAGAGGGACTGGTAGCCATCTCACCATCAGGTGGCGCCTGTGAATTAACACACACACACATTGGGAGGAAACCAAGAACTGACAATATCATTTGAGCTTCTGGATCAAGCCACACCTGCAGCTAGCCCTACACCATAGTTTTGAGCCAATACATTCCCTTGTTATTATTGCTCTTTTGTTGAAAACTGGTTGAGTTGGGTTTTTATCAACTAAAGGTCCAGGCTGATTAAAATGCCCGGGAACCAAGTGCCTGAACATCCAGAAATGCCTGTCAACCCAACTTCTTAACAGCTGGACCCTGCCTCTAGGACTGAGTTGAATATCTTGACAGACTAAAGCTCAGACTTCTCTCTTTTGTACTCACCTAATGGGAAACTACCACTGGGCTTTGCATATAATATCCTGACCTGCACATTAAACCTTTTTCGTGAGCTGACCTAGCATTCTGGGTAACTGAAAGTTGGAGCAGATCTTTTTATTCCAAATTTTAAGTATTTCTCCCATACAAAGATCTGAACAAGAATGGTCATAGCAGCATTATGTATAAGAGACCAAAATTGGAAAAAAAATTAAAATGTCCATCAACTGGTGAATGAGGAGAACATGTGGTGTGTCCATACAATAGAATAATACTCTACAATAAAAGGAAATAGACAACAGGTACACGATGAGACATGGATGGACCTCAAGAACATTCCTTTAAGTGAATGAAGCTAGACATAGGAGACTGCATATTGTATGTTTCCATCTGAAATGTCCAGAAAAAGCTAATATACAGAGACAAGTAGATTAGTGGTTGTGGGTGCAGGACAGGGGAACTGGGAGGGACAGGGATTAACAGTAAAGGTACATGAGTGAACTTATTAGGGAAATGTGAGTTACGGTAATGATTGCACCACTTGGTAAGTTTACCCAAAAATAAAATCATCGAACTGAACACTTGAAATGGATGAACTATATGATATGTATACTATACCTCATAAAGTATTGTTTTAATTCTAAAATTCACAAGTTTGTATTTTAAAATCCTTTTTGCATGACTCTGCCTCTGAGCCTCACTAAATCAGCTGGGTGAACCATACTGCATTTTCACCTGCTTATTGCCAAAGGTTTTACACTAAAAATGCAGAAGCTTCAAATACGGAGCTAACACTTTGAATCCCACAAGACCTACGCAGAAAGTTTTTTCTTTAATTAACAAGTCTCCAGCTTTGATACACCTGCAAGGTGTTCATATTTCTGTAGGCTGGGGTATAATTGGTCAGGATTTTTATCATACTTTCTTCTCTCTTCCTCTAGAGCCTCCTGCTGGGGAAAGAGAGACAGCTAGACAGTCTGAAGTGTTTGAGGCAACCTGCAATAGGGGCCCTATTCATTCCTGCACTCCCCTTCACCTAGCACACAGTAGAAGCTCTATAGTTATGTGCTGAATAGAAAGGCAGGGCATTTGTATTTCATTTGGGAAACATACGTGGTCCCCCGCCCAAGCACCTCCAAGCCAGCAGCTGGCTAAACACAGCAACAGTGAGTCAAATTTGTGTTTGCAGAGGAAACAAATAATTAAAACAGATCGAAGACTCAACATAATAATCAGAAACAGCTCATTGCTGTTCGGTAGCCACTGAGGATCTCCGCTCTCAAAGATGGAGATAAGGCCACAGGCAGTGTTTTATAACTGTCTTCACTCCCTAACCCCATCCCTTGGGTTTAGTTCTCTTTTTCTACTGAGGGGCTGACAACTTTTCTTGCCTTATTTGCAGCCAAAGGATCAGTCCCCTTCTTTCTCAGCCTGTTGGCCTCTCGTACATCCTTCAAGACAACCTTAAATGCCACGTCCTCTGGGAAGCTGGTCCTGGTTCCTCGGGGCTCAGGCTCACAGCTGTTGGAGCACTTCCTACTGCTTTGCTCTATGACCAGCGATGAGGCTGCTGACTCTGCCCCAGGACCTAGGCCCCATGAGGGCAAAGCCAGTGGCACTCACCTCCTTGGCCTTTTGACCGCCCACAGCGTGCGGGTACCCAGCCTGTGCACAGAATGGCTCACTCGGACACACACCACTGACTCGACAGCGACGTTGTCTCTTGCCCTCCTGGAAGGGCCCACCACACGCCCCGATGCCTTACGTAACCAGCCTCACTTGTCTCTAGAGTCACCAAGAAGAGAAAACATTCAGACCTAATATTTGTTCCGCCTCTAAACTGTTTGAGCTAGTTTTCACCTGGTTCCTCCCCGTCCAGAAGAAGAGACACCCTTCCTCCTCTGCAAAGCCATGCCTTCCATTCCATCCTTTTCCGTTTCTTTGTTGCATCAAATATCCGCCTGATGCTCTCCCCCTCCTTCACTTCTTAACCTCTCAGCAAACTCCTGTCGAATTTGCCCTGGCCTCCCTCTCACACACACCAGCCTGCACCCATGGCACTCAGCGACAGGGGAAACGATGCAGGAAGGGAGGCTGAGAAGAGGAAACCAAAGAGGGAGGATCCAGGAGGGGACACTGGCACGAACACCACGACACATTGGCGGCCCCGGGCTTCTGCCATCAGCCTTCTCTCCAGGCAATCTCATTCCCCCTCTAAGTTTCCGTTAGGAGCAGCACGACCCACAGGCCACTCCTGTCTTTGTCTTCCCCGGAAGGGTCACCAAGCATGTAAACTTTACCCTTCCCTCCCTGCCCTTTCCATCCGTCCACCCTCCATGCCGATCTCACTTAACAGCACCCCACCAGCTGCCTGTGGGCCACGCACGGCCGCTCAGGGGGCCCCGCCATCAGGCACCAAGGCCCAGTCGCTAAGTCTCCAGACTGATTCTTGAATCCTTCTCTCCTGCCACTACTTCCTTGGTTCTCCAAGTCCCCGACAGGCAACCTTAGAGAGCTGACTCCAGCCTCACCTTCAGGTGACATTTGGTCATGTCACCTGCTCATCACTCAGAAATTACTGTCCCCAACCTCGGTGTGGCCTTTGAGACCTTCTAAAGCCCTCACTCTGAACATTCCTGCCACCCTCGACCCTTCCTTCCAGCCTCACCAAATGACTTGCCCCTTCTTACCCCACCATGCCCACCCTGCTCTGTGTCTCTACAAGTGGTTTTTTTCCCCTTCTCGTCTTTCGAGATCCAGCTCCCTTTCCTCGGCGCTCACAGCACAGTCGCAAATCTAGCACTTCCTGCCCTGCCTGAGTGGTCGATCTGTGTTTGCCTGTCTGTGTCCCCGTCCAAACTGTAAGGATCCTTAAAGCAGGGACTCCAATTTGTTCACCTTCACATTGCAGTGCCTCACGTAATGCCTGGCACAGAGTAGGCATCTTAATAGGTTTTAATGTTATTCAGTTATGGTAAAGCCAACAGATCGGGAGAGGATGGCCATTGAAAAAATAGTTGATTACTCCCAGTTCCTAGGAGAAGAGGGCCCACCACACCTCAGGGGCCTTGTGGAGAAGCACCAGGATCCATCAGGAGGCAGAGGGAGTGAAGGGAAAATATGGATGAGAGACTTTATTGTGGTTTCCACAGAAAGTAATGGGCGAGGCAAGGCAAACAGGCTTCAAATTGGCTCGTTCGAATAGTTTCAGAGCGCTCAGGTGGGGGAAGGGTTTTTCCTAATTGCCTGGCATCTGGCCCTTGGGTGATAGGGTAAATGGATAGTGGCCCTAAGTGTGAAAACCCAGTAAGGGAGGTAGTTGGGGGGTAGACTCTGGATTAATCGCTTTGGAATTGGAAAGGCACACCTGGGAGGAGGACATGGGAGGCAGTGAGGGAGACAAGACAGCAAGGGCAGGCAATTCAGGCATGTCTTCAGTTTGTCCAGAACAATGTGTGTCTGACATATGCCCGCAGGGCAGATGTTAAAGCATCAAGTTTACAAGATGGTAGAAATGTGGTTGGGTGAATGGATGGATGGATGGATAGAGGGCTCATGTGCTGGTAGTTTCAGACAGTCTAGAGAGATCACTAAAGCATTTTGATCTTCCATCCTTTAGTTTTTTGCATATTTCAGATATAGGAGAATTATGGTTTGTCTGTAAAACGATTTTCAGAAAAACTTGAGAAATAACAACAGTTTTGTTTCATAGCCTGGCTATGGTATATATATTTTACAGATACCATTTATTCACAACTTTTTCCTTCTAATTATAGTTAAACATAAAACTCACTGTAGTTCTAAATTGGGGGAGAGGAGTGGGGTGGGGAGGGGGAGTGTGGAATCTATATCCACCATCCCAATAAATGCAATAAAACTGCAATATCCTGGGCTTCCCTGGTGGCTCAGTGGTTGAGAGTCTGCCTGCCGATGCAGGGGACACGGGTTCGTGCCCCGGTCTGGGAAGATCCCACGTGCCGCGGAGCGGCTGGGCCCGTGAGCCATGGCCGCTGAGCCTGCGCGTCCGGAGCCTGTTGCTCCGCAACGGGAGAGGCCACAACAGTGAGAGGCCCGCATACGGCAAAAAAGCAAAAACAAACAAACAAAAAAATCCCCTGAAATATCCTGGTTTTGAAGAGCTCATTTGCGCTGATAGAGTCCCAGACCTGAGTGGGATGTTCAAGGTCAGATGGGAAGCGGACTTTAGGAAACTGAGCCTCAGAATGGTTCAGTGGCCTCAAAAATGACTGCGCTGAGACTGACAGCTCAAGGCCCCTATGCCTGATGCCCAAGGCTCTCTCTGTCTCTCTGCAGCTGCAGATACAAACGTTTGCCACCAATTAACAAATTACTGATGATTTCAAACCCAGTGCAAAGATGTTTCAAAAGGAAGCCACACTCTGGACACAGAGCCAGAAATCCAACTCTCAGACGCATCTCAGAAATATCCCTGCTGTGCGTCCCCCACTTTAATCTGTTTCCTGTGATTATAAGGGGATTTAAACTTTTTTACAATGCCATTACCCATCTCATTAAAAAAAAACAAAACATCCTGCCAGCGTACATAATCCAAGTTAACATAAATCCAAACAAATAGAAAAGGAAGAAAGATTGTATTTATAAGTTGGAAGAGAGCAAACCATCGCCATTACTGAGATCTCATATTCAATGGCTTTGGTCCACACTCAGAATAGCATTGAAGACCATTTGAGACGCTCAGAGGCGAATGTGAAGCTGAGATATCCACGTCTCCCAAAAGAAAGGCACAGGGGCTCGTGTAGCGTGGCCTTTAGCTGGGAACTAATAAAAAGTGGGAAAATAAAACACATTACTGCAGTCAGGACAAATGGGACGGTATCTGGTTAAGCAAGCCACACAGTTTATTGCCCGTTTCTCAGGCCCCAGTTCATTAGGCATCGCTGTTGAAAACCATGGTTGATCCAAGTTCTAAATGAAGCGGATGCTCTTGGCAATGAGAGATTTGGGTAACTGCAGATTAAACCTGTTTAGTTTTTTTCCCACAGGTGACAGAGCACGGGGAACAGAGACCAAGCAGTCAGCACGCCCAGCCCCTCAATCCGGGGACATACAGCAACCCTGCTCAAACAATAAGGCATCGGCAGGGGCCTGGGGGCGCTTGGGCTGCCACCATGTCTCTCCAGCCTCCAACACCAAAATCACATCTCCCCCGGCTTTGTTAGTTCACCGCTATTTTCTCTCTGCTGGGCTAATCGCAGCAGCCCCACTGGGGCAGTCGCTGTCTTCACCAAGGTGACCATGTTTTTCTCTTTCTGCCCTGCCACTGCCCCTGCACCAGGACCCCTAGGTATCTTGTCCTGGATAAATTTGCTAACTTGCAGGAAAACTTCCAATTAAAAAAATATATATATCCTACTCTCCACCCCGACCCCTCAAAATTCCTTGAAGAACTTTTAATTCCAGCCCCAGCACCTGTTAAAAACATAGTCCCAGGTGATCGTAATGCATACGCCAGGATTGAGAGCCCTGAATATTATCTCTACTTATTATAGAGACGTAATCATACTGAAATAATACTTTGCATACACCGGATTAGTTTGAATATGGACTAGACAATTGATGATATTATGAACTTATCGGTAATTTTCTTAGGTGTGAAAACAACACTATGGTTATTAGGAAGGTTTAAGTACACACTCATAGAGATAGAGAAATCATACATAGCAAAATGTGAATCACTGAATCTAGATGGAGCATATGCAGGTGTTCATCTTACTATTATTTCAACTTGTCTCACACTTTGAACATTTTCATAAGAAAACGTTGAAATAGGGAAAAAGTCAAATACATATTATTATAAAATACTTATTATAACTACAATTTGTTTTAAATTAATTAATTATTTTGGCTGTACCAGGTCTTATTTGCGGTATGCATGCGGGATCTAGTCCCCAGACCAGGGATCGAACCCAAGCCCCCAGCATTGGGAGCATAGAGTCTTACCCACTGGACCACCAGGGAAGTCCCTATAACTACAATTTATAATAAGAAAGAATTTTCATTTTTATTACATACAGATTTCCCATTTCAAGATACACTAATCATTCAGAAATCTAAGAGAAAGTGACCAAAAAAAGTGTCCTCTGCACAGACTTCAGGGAAGGCAGTTCAGGAATGTTCCTCAAAAGCAATTCCACTGCTAAGAGTTTAGCCTACACAAGTAAGAAAACAAAGGGAGCTCAGACGTATGAAGAAGGATATTCAATGCAGCACAGTTATAAAAGCCAAAACATCCCTCGATTGGGGGCTGACATAGCCCCCAGGGTGGGGTAAGACTCAGCCATCACAATGTAGGTTACGTATCCATGTGTGTTAACCTGGGGGAAGATGTCCACAGTTGAAAAAGGCAGGTTAGGTACAGACAGGCAGACACATACAGACAGGGAGACATTATACCTTTTGTTTTTTTTTTTTTTTTGGTCTTCAGTCTTTGTTTCCTGAAAATTTTTAAATGCTCATTTATTACTTTTGTAATTAGTGGGGGAAAAAAAGGTCATTTCCATTTGGGAACCAAAAGGACTCATGCCTTGTGACCCAGAGTAAATCAGTGGGGCACAGCATGTGCCACATGGCCCTGCCAGTCCCCAGGGAGACGAAGGATCGCTCTTGACAGTTTCCTTTTTTTTTGGACAGTTTCCTGTCACCCGTCCTGAGGGAAAACGTGCACCCGGACGCCTCCCAGGGACGAGAGGGTGGACCCAGCAACCCAGCTCTCAGGCTCCTGCGAAGAAGGGCACAGGGTGCCATTCTTCCCCTCCTCCCTCCAGGCTGCCAGGCTGCATTTCATAGTTTGACTGAAAGTGTGCCATCCCGTCTGTCTCTCTACAAACAAATGGAATATTCTGAGCTTCCAGCATTTGGAGGCACACAGCTTGCATGTTTTTATGAAGAAAAATAAACACTGTGTATGGTAACAACGGAGTCCTGATGGAGAAAACATGCTGCCATCCAGAAGCACGGACACAGCCCAGGCCGCGGACTCCAGGCAGGTAGGGACAGGCCTGGCAGTGAGGGGACACAGGCCTGGGGGCGAGGGGCATTGGAGGCCGTGTGTGCACGTGCCATCGGGAGGACACACTTATCTGGTCGTGTCCCCACCGCTCCTGAAGAACAAACGGCACGTGTTGTTTATTCCAGTGGCGACAGTCAGTGGCGGCATCCAATTCCCTCTGGGCACCCAGTCACGACTCCCATCATTCAGGTTCACCCCTTCCCCCCAACCCTTCCCCCACCTCCTCCGGCTGCTCTAGGGACTGGAAGGAATCGACATGAGCTCACACATGAGTTTCCAACCCATTCCTTAGGACCACTGAGCAGTGGTTCTCAAAGTGCCGTCCTGGACCAGTAGCATCCACATTGCAGGGAGCTTGGGAGAAATCCAAAGGTGTAGGCCCCGCCCTGACCTACTTGAGGGGGGATGGGCAAAGGCAAAGACCAAGAGCATGGGCCCGGGAATCTGTACCCACTTACAAACTGTCCAGAAGGCTCACCCAGCGGGTTCTACGGACGCCTCTTTGGCCAGCACTGTGTCCTATGGACACTGCTCCCTGCAAGGAAGACTGGGTAACGTCGCTTTTTCATTGGGCCCATTTAGTTGGGGCACAAACACACACACACACACACACACACACACACACACACATCCCCAATAAATCAGGCTTCAGTCAGTGAGGAAAAAGGGAGAGAAGGCGGCTGGGAGGTGAGGTGGGGGGAGGCTGCTGACTTTTGTGTCTCTTCTTCATCCTCCCTCTCTCAGCCTCTTATAGCGAACGAACCACGGAGAATGGTCCACCATCTACACTGGCAGACTGGAGGGTGCTCGAGTTGTGGGCTTTCCTGAGGGGTTAATCCACTTCATCCCTGATCACCTTCCGTGTAAGGGCAGGAGAAAGTAACCCCCTCTCTGTACTCTCTCTTTTCTCACCTTAGGATAATACTCCCTTTGGTGGCAGCTCACTCCTGACGTTAGAAAGATGTCCTCACCTTTCCTCACCAGAGCCCTTTCCATACGAGCTACATGCTAGCAGATCCTGGTCTCTGTTCTTAGCAGGAGCTCTGTGTGTGGTGCCCACAGGGAGGGCATCTTTATTCAGCCCGCACAGCCGTGTCTGAGCCGAGGACCAGCCGGCCCCGCCACTGCTGACCTTACCATCCTTCTTCTTCCCTCTTTCCACCTTCTAATCTGACCACACGGAGCACCTGTATCTTCTCCAATACCTTGCGCCTGTCTCTCTCCAGGCTTTTGCATACTCTATCCCTGCTGCTCCGAATTCTCTTCCCTGGCTTCAGAGTCTGAAGTTCATCCCACAGGTCCCAGCTCAGACATAACTTCCTCCAGGAAGACTGACCTGACCACACAATCCCACGTGAGATGCCCATCCTCTGAGCTCCTCTGGTCCACCCCAGCCTGCTTGGCTATCGTGCATTGGTGCTCTTCCCCACATCCGGTAGACCAATGACCCAGGACTAAAGCTGGACCAGCAGATGAGGCAAGCAGGTCTGAATACAGATGCCAGCAGTAGGCAGGAGCCTCGTTCTCATAAGAATAGGGCACCCTTCTCATAAGGGTAACTGACCTAACTGTCCCCCAGCACCAGGATCACCAGATGGGCTATTTTTTGAGACTCTTTCTTTCATAAAAAGAAGTCATTGGGTCGTAGTTGCTAAATGAGCAGTGAGCAGAAGGAAGATGGGTGGAAGCTGAATCAGTCTCTAGATTTTGCATGAGAGTCCAGAAATCACCACCCACCCCTACCAAAGGTGACCCATATTCTCCCCCTGAGAGCAATGGGCAGCTTGACTCCCAGGCCAGGCTCTGAAAGCAGGGCCTCATCTCTCCCACTGGTGCCTGCTTCCCTTCCTTCTGCCTGGGGGTTTCCTACGAAAGCCTCTTGTGTGGCCAAGAGTGATGATCAACTGTCTCCAGGCTCGCTGTTATAAACAAACAAAGAACCCCAGGCGACATGCGGCAAACGTGAAATAGGCGTTAAAGAATGCAGCTCTCACCAAGAGGCTAGTGGACCGCCAGAGCCTCCCAGGAAGCCTGCACCTAATGCCAAAGTAGGCCTGGGCTGTTCTGGGAGTACTGGCCCAGAGAGGGGTTGACCTTCCTCTCTCCCCAGTCAGCACATGGACTAGGTCAGGCCCTCACTTGTCTGCAGATAAAAACACCATTTCCCTCAGAGACAGGAACCCCTATTCCCAAGGGAACAGAACAATCACAGTCATGTTCTCCCGCCTGCTTTACCACCCCTCCTACGACTTCATTTCTTCCGGTTGCTCTTCCTCACTTAAAGGCTGTAGGCCAGAGTAGCTTGGGGAGATCTTTGTAGCATGTGTTCCCTAGTAAACAGTGGCGAAAAGTAAAACCTGATAATGGAAAAAACAACGTCAAAGGAAAGGAGAGGCAAGAACAAACACTCGTTTAACCCAGTACGTGCCCTGCGCGGTAATAGTTTTTCTCATTCATTATCTTAATACCCACAACAATCTTCAGAGGCAGGTATTCCATATTACAGATGAGATGACTGAAAATCAGAGAGGTTCAGTCATTTGTCCAAGATCACACAGGAGAGGCAGGAAATCCTAAAACGATCACCTTTTTTTTTCTTTTTCTCCTGACTTTAAGGTGGCTGGCCTTCTGCTCCTCTGCAATGTGAAGTCCATCTGCCTTCAGAAGACCCCTCTTCCCCTGCCAATGGCTCACCCACCCCCACCCAGGCCCCTGGCTTGCAGGAGCCTTTGCGTCTGTTTGACAAACCACAGGAGAGAAAGCTGGTCCAGGCACAGGTCAAGCTGCAAAGCTTTTTGGAATGGGGGGTATAAAACCCACCTTTTTTTGAATGATCCCAATTCCGAGAGAAACAAATGCAAACCAGAATTCTTTGGCAGCAGTCTGTTGGAATATCTGGACACTTTTCCCAGCATGTGACATCATTTTCCTTCCAGACTTCAATGTTAAAAATAGCCGGCAAACACTTTGAACTATTGTCTCCTTCAAACACAATATGGATTGTATGTATGTTTACCACTTGGAAGAAACGCTCTGTGAGACAAGACGTGCTGACAGCCTGTTCCAGTGGCTAAGGGGATCCATAGACTTGTTGAACTTACACTAAACAGACACACACACCTGCACACACACACACACACAGAGGCCACTCTTACGTGGTACAATCATTCCAAACCAGCTGCTAGTTTTAAACAACACTATGGGGTGATCAAATCGACAAAACTCAGCGGGAAGCCACATTTTCTCTCTCCCGTTCAGGTAGATCAGGCAAAAGTTCCTTATCAGGAAGAATTTTAAGAAGGTGCCGTCTTAAAATTTCTAACTGCTTTTCTGCCTGGATGGGCCCAGCAGATTTTGTTCAAGGAAGAGTCGCTAGGTGACCTTCCTGGCTCTTTAAAGGTGAGGGCATAGGCCTGCCCTGGGCCTTAACCAAGGCCACTCCTTCCAGAACCACTTCCCATGCAGAGAAGGCTGCTGGAGAGACGTGAGGACATTTGCTGTAGAGCGAGGACACCTCCTGGGAGCACGGGGATAGGGAACTGACCTGAATCTTTGAGGTTCACGATTCTAGAGCTTCTCGGTTGGACTGGAACATTCTGGCCATAGTCAGCTGGCAGGATAGGATCAAGAGCTAGTCAGAAAACAGGCGTTTGACTGACAAGCCCAGCTCAGCACCAGGACCGGCTGGCTGGGCAGCCCTCCTGAACCAGTCGCCCTGAACAAAACTGTCAAAACCTTCAGCAAGCACAGTAAGTGGTTTCCCTCAGAGAACCACAGAGGCTGCCAGGGATCTGAGAGAAGGGCGTGGGGGAGAGGCCTGACATTTGGAAACAGGGCTGATCCCTTTAACTGAACAAACCCCAGGTGGCAGGGAGACCCCCAAGAACGGTGGTTCTGGACGTTCTGTGAGGTGGGCAGGAGGGTGATCGTGGCTCACCTTGAACGTTACAGGAAGACATCATGCCCATCACACCACTCCTGGGTCTGTGCCCCAAGCTGGTCAAGTAGGTCATTCAGGTTACACCCCGTGCCTCACACTCAGCCTGTAGTAGAGAAAGATTCGGTGTCCCCTGTTGGACTTCTTTCCACTCCGAAGACTGAGCGCCTTGCCTGCTTCTGGGGCAAGGGGTGTCGACTGCAGAAACGAGCCCTGTTGAGGGTCACCAGGGAGCGCACAAGACGCCCAGTCAGATTTGAGCTTCAGATAAACAATGAATAAGTTCTTAGTGCAAGAATGCCCCAAATATCACACTGCTGTTTATCTGAAATTCAGGTTTAACCGGGCATCGTATCTTTTTGTCTGCTAAACCTACCGGCCCCGGTCTCACTGCAGAATCTGCTGTGGGCCTGTTTTCGTTGTATTCCTCCCATGCACCGAACACAGCCCTCTGCCTTCTTCCCGTGAATCAGAGGAAGTGATTGGGCTGAGCGAGGATGAGGGCCCCTACCCTCATGGGTGTGATTTTTTTATTTAGTCAGGAGGGGAGGAGGATATAAAAGAATTGATGCCTTAGGAAAATAGGTTTGAAGACCCGGGAGGCCCACGGAAGCTGTGGACTTGAATTCCTACCATTCTTTGTGCCCTGCTAAGCCCTGGGGCAACTTAACGATCCCATCTGTTATGTTTTTCTTTTTGAATCTTTTTTCCCCAAAAACTTAAATCAACAGTAAGCAGGGCCCAAAGTCCCATAACCAAGCTGTTCAGTCACCTGCTAACTGCCCCTGGTGAGGGCTTCACACCCCCACAAATGTCCCCGTCCATCCCACATCCACATCAGAGATGACCAGCTGGGAGGAGGAGTGGCTGGCCCTCCTGTGAGAGCACAGGTGGGGTGGCCTGAAGGTCTGAAGGGCGCGCACCCTGTGGGAAGCTCTCCTGGCCGCACCTCCCTTTGCGTCCTTGGGCCAGACCCAATGCACCAGCTGGTACGACTGTTTTTGAGCATCATCATGCCCAGGGCCAGCAGGAAATAGTGCCCAGCAGAAGAGCCTGCTTGAGTCTGTGCAGAGGCAACTGCAGACCGCAGCCTGGGGAGGCCAGCCTCATATAACAGTGACCTCCAGACCCAGGCCGGCCCCAGGGACCTTCGCAGTGCAGGTCATCACCAGCCTGTTCCCCTCCTGAGCCACCCCCACCTACCCATCTCTCCCAAGGGTCCCAGGACAGGAGGAGAAGCCCTAGTTTTGAAGGGGCTTTAAGGAACATCTATCTCCTCCCACTCCCCATCTCTGTCCTCATCCCTGCCTGCATCCCTGCAGAGACGGGGAACTCACTCCTCCTCAGTCAGCATTTCCCCCCGCCAACATTCATCTCCTTACATTGAGTCCAAACCCATCAGTGCTCACAGTTCCACCCAGACCCCACAGGGACCCATCTAGAGCCCTGTAGTCCTTCTACTGTACGAAACCTGTACCAGTTTCTTGAGCAGTTCTCAGCTCTTTGGGGGTACAAGCATGAAACAGTTTGGTTTTTCGCCAAAGATATTTTATTGAGGTATAACTGACATATAACATATTAGTTTCAGTTGTACAACATGATTCAATATTTGTATATACCGCAAAATGATCACCACTGTAAGCCTAGTTAACATCTGTTGCCATACATAATTACAAAAACATTTTTTTCTTGTGACGAGAACTTTTAAGATCTACTCTCTTAGCAACTTACAAATATGCAATACAGTATTATTAACTATAGTCACCATGCTGTACTTACATCCCCAGGACTTACTCATCTTATAACTGGAAGTTTGTACCTTCGGATCCCCTTCACCCACTTTGCCCACCCTCCATCCCCGCCTCTTGCCACTACCAATCTGTTCTCTGTATCTGTGAGCTTCGTTGTTCTTTGTTTTTTTAGATTCCACATGTAAGTGAGACCACACAGCATTTGTCTTTCTCTGTCTGACTTATTTGTAATAGGGAAGAACAAATCTGACTCCCTATTAGATCTGTTCCTTTCCCTGTGTTTAGTCATGCAGGCTTCACACGTTTTGTAAAAGAATGTTGCCTATAGCCTGAAATATACAGGACAGCCTATTCTCAGGGCTCTGACCTTTGAGTCCATTCATATAGAGATAAAAAGTTGTAGAACAGAGAATAACATTTGTCATGTTGGAGGTTTACCGGAATATCGTGACCTGACATATGTGGACAGCTGCTAGAACAAAGGAGTCCGACTTCAAGAAGTTTGCAACAACTAAGTTTGCACGCCCCTCCCTCAGCTGGCCTTTGAAAGTGCCTTGCTGAAACCCTTCAGAGAGTTCGGGGTTTTCTGGGCATGAGCCAGCCATCTCCTTGCATGGCCCTGCAATAAACCTTTCTCTGCTCCGAACTCAGACGTTTCGGTTTGTTTGGCCTCACTGTGTATCGGGCACATGAACTTGCGTTCCGTAACAATTTCACGAAGCATAATGGTCAATAATTATTTTCAATCATACTGTGTCAAATCTCCCATTTCCCTCCCTCGATGACATTTTGAGTTCATACATATATTTAACTTTGATCCAAGCCTCATCTTCTCCCTCCTCCAGTGCTGACTTGAGGGAGACCCTGAGCACATGCAGGGAAGAGGTCGTGGTTGAGATTCGCATCACCCCTGGTCTTTGGGGCCACGCCCCTCCAGCATGTGGGGGTGAAGAGCGGGGAGAGGCAAATGAGCAACTGTTTCTTTAATTCACTGGGTCCCACTGTAGCCTTCTTTCTGTTGGTTGCCTCTGCTTCTCGGACTGAGAGTTAGCGACAAGATTTGGTCCAGCTGTAAACCTCCTGGTTGGGTGGCACTGCTTTTCTGGCTCACGTCGAGGGGCTGTTGGTGCCCTCTGGGGGCAGGTGTTTCAGGAGGCCTGTGTCTGCAGGTTCCTCCTCATGGCACAGTTCCCTGCAATCTCCTAGTGCCCTCAGCTTGATACCCACCAGGGTTCTTGGCCTTCCCCAAGCAATAGAAATTGACTAGAAGCCAGACAAGAAATTCGGGCAACGCTTTACTGCGGTCCCTGCAGCAGCAGTCGGGGGTGGGGGGAGCGAGAACAAACAACAGGTTCCCTTGCTTGCTGGCTCCCTGAGGCGTACGGGTGGGTCCAGGGGGCAGACCGGAGGGGAGGCTTCGGTGTTTTGCCCACCCCTTAGGCGGTGTTGAGGGCTGGGGGCATGCTCAGTACTGTGCTTTTGCTCCCAGCACCCTGTTTTTTGCTCCCGGCTCTTTGGAAATGGCAGTTCAGTTTGTTTTTGTTTGTTTTAGCCTTTTGTATCTTTTGGTCCAGAATTTGCCCCAACTGTGCATGCAAACTGTTATTTTTAGTCCCATATAGTTTCTTTGTATTTTGTAGCTCGAGGAGAGGTGTGTCCAGGTGCAAGCACTGCAGCACTGCAGCAAAGGGTCCCAGGTCCCAGGCCTGTCTCAGGCTCACGTCACCAGCATCCAGCCCGCAGCCCTGGAGTAGGGTAGGCCATCCGCTGGGTGGCACCCTCGAGGAGGACGCTGGAGAAGCATCTCCACGGCTGCTCCCACAGTTTCCCCTCCCTGGTGCACCAACTCCGAAGCATCCCTGTCTCACCTTGCCTATCCCGTCCACTGGCTCCGAGAACTCTGTTCACTAGTAATCTCATATGTATCGAAGGCACAGGTATGACCATGCTTAGTGAAAACAGCCGGAAAATTCCACCTTTCTGATATTAGAAAGTTAAAATGGCCAAGGTCACTCCAACAGAATGTAACATTGTAGTAGGTTCAAAACGCAAGGAAAATAAGACTACATGGCTGAGAGCACTGTGGAGGTGTGCAATTCTCTCTCTGCATCTTGAAAATGACTCCCCACAAATATGGACAAAAAACTGGCTGAGCTATTCAAGCCCAACTGGGTCAGGCCTCTTTGGAAGCATAGCTTCCAAATCCCTTCATGACCAGAGCACCTCTCCATCTCTCCTACATTCCCACCTCCAGCCTCTGTGTGTCTTGTTCCCTCTGCCTGGGATACCTGCACCTTCCCCCACCTGCTCTGCCTGCACCCCCCTGCTGCCAGCTCCCTTCTCCACTTTTCAAGCCCCAGCATTCTTTAAGATCCAGCTGGGTCTCACATCCCTGCACGTTTCCCAGAGGCCCCCTTCGGGATTGGTTGTTCCCGTGTGCCCCCTCGGCAATTTTGTCCCTTCTCCTGGCGTCATGTTCTGTCTTGCATCGCTGTTGTTTATTGAAACCATGCGTATCTCCTCCATGGGCTCCCAGTTCCTTGCAGATAAGAGCCACGCCTTACTCCCTTTCACGTTCCTTTCACTTACCACAGTGCCATACACATCAGTACTGAATAAAATTTTGACAAACGAATGAGTGAATGAATGCTCTTGATTAAGAGCTGCCAAGCTCACAGGAAGATTTTCTATGTGTCTCAAATCCAAAGGCAGGTGGAATTTCTCCTCCAAGAATAGAACAATTAAATCACTGAGGCAATAGGAAAGAAAAACTTTTTCTTTTTTTTTGGATAGACCTACCAACAATAGAAAGTACAACTTCTAAACAAAGGATAGGAACATAAACAGAAAGCTTTGAAAAAAAAGAAAAATCAGATCTGAGGTGCTTTGCTACAATTCTGAAAAATAATCAAAATCTTAACCAGTATTTGGGCAATGACTTGACATTCTGTGCCTTTCAAAATACAAAATGTACCAGCACAACTGCGGACCAATGATCAGACAACTAGAGTCACTGAAAAGTCCATTACCAAATCCCATCTGCCCAAATTTCTCATTTCACATGTGCTATCATCTTGCTGCTCTCCTATGCCACCCCTTAAAAGCCTCATTATTAGGCATGGGGAGTGCAGATTTGGATGGTAGAGTATTTGCAATTATCCTTTAAGGTGCTTCCCAGAGCTATAAAGTCAAAGCTATAAATGGCAAGATGGTTAATGTAATTGTCAACAGAATATGAAACAAGTCTGAAATTGAGTCAGTTCTGCTCAGCCTAAAATGATGTGCCAGCAGAGTGTATACATCAGAAAAGATGTGATGAGGGGGTGGTTCAAGGAGCAGAGTCAGAAAGCGGAGTGGCCTCAGGCAAGCCACTTAAGCTGTCTTGGACTGAATTCATCTTAAAAAGAGTGGGGGACTCAATGACCTCTGAGGGTCTTTTCAGCACTCAGGATTTTATGGAAGGACAGAAAATTTCTGAAATACTAAGTAGAATAAATGAGAGTCAAATGGCCCACCACCCACAGAGTTATACTATTTACTGAGCTGTTATTTTGTCCCGGGCTTTATACATGACACTCCACAAAAAATTGGGTTTCTATAACCTCACAAGTTGTAACAGTATTTGGTGAATTAATTAAATAGACAGTAAATTCTCCGCCCGACGCAAACTATTCCAAATTAGTAAAGTAGACCTATGAAAGGGCATCCTCAGCCCCATAAGTTATTTAAATCAGACTCTACTCAAAGAATGATGTGAGTGACCCCTCAAGCCCACACCAGGCCCTGTGCCCCTCCCGGCGATAACCCTGATAAAGGGAAACACTCATTTTCCCAGGAATATTACCATCTAGTTTCATCAATAAGGACAAGAAAATAGAGACATGGGTCTAACAAAGATGCAAAGGCTGAATTAGCCGGGTACTAAGAGCTGTTGGGTTTGCCCTGCTAGTGGTTCACTGACAAAAGTGTCTCCAATTTCCACAAAGTCTAGTGATATTTTTGACCCCAAAGGAAGAGGCAATTTCTAGACAGTTTTAAGCAAGATACAAAGACGATAGAATCTCTCTTGCTTTCCTTGTCTCTGTTATAAACGTGCATTATTATCTTGTGGGAATAGTGTGGATGAAATTCCTGCGTTGCATCATTTTCTTTCAGCCAGTATGTTGCCGCTCTTACTTCGGGTCTCTATAACTTCACCAGCTGTGATCGTAGTACTTGGTGAATTAATTAAATGGAGATTAAATCCTCCACCCAATGCAAACTAATCCCAAGTTAGAAAAGTAGACTTATGAAAAGGCACCCCTGGTTCCTTTGAACGAAGTCAGATAATTTGAAAGAATCCGCAATTAATAAGATCCCGGGCCTCTGAAACTGGAACACAAAAGCAAACGTACTGTGGACAGCTGGCGAACACAGGGGTGGTGCTGATGAGCAGGGAGGCTAAAGATGAAAACAATCATTTGAAAGATCTATGGACAACTCACACCTTGGGTGTTATTACGTATGTCCCTAGTAAGTTCCTAGGCAGGTGGCTTTGACTTGGGGTGGGGGCTATTTGAATATTAACGTACCAAAAATGAAAGGTAAAGTCTTGCTCTGCTATGCGCAGCTTCTACCCCTTTGTCATCCTGTGTGGACTTGTAAAATAACACAATTTTTGAAACAACTTTCCCCTTCTCTAAGTCTGCAAAATTAAGTTTCACTGTTGCTGCGCAAGTTGACGCTTGCATACGATGCAAAACTGCCCTGCGAGTCACAGCCCTGTCACTGCCCCTGATTCTGCATCTCTTGGCCCATTGATTTTACTCATTGGAGTCCATGACTGTGTCCATACACAGCCCCCCTTGCACTACCTGTACGGTGGATCCCAGGCAGGTGCCTAAGGGGTAACGGACACGCTGTGAAGTATGGCACTTCCCTCAAGAGGGAACTCTCACAATCCATCTTTATTAATCAGTGGTTTCTCATCATGTTGATCCTCTAGATTTATAAACAAGTAGCATAGGAGATATTTTAGACATATATATAATTATTATATATATAATTATATATATAATAATTATATATATATAATTTTTCTCAGGACCTGCTTTTTTCTTTCCTTTTAACAACAACAAAAGGTTTATGATGGGTATAATTGGGGAACTGGACCATGTAGTGGCTGAATTGCTATCTGAATTCCATCACGCTTACCCACAAGGAGGCATATGACGGGTGACAGCCCATAAACAGAGCTGCTCCTGGGAAGTTAAACGTGACGGCCATCCTGCTACAGTTCCTGAGTTAGTGAGGGTCCTGAGATTGGACTCAGAAGTATTGCACTATACCTGTTCCTTGAGGGTATCAGCAAAATGGCAGGCCCATGTCAATAAGCCATGCTTGAACCACACTGGCCATGAAATGTACTCCCTGGTGAGATACTGTGGAATCTGGGATGACAACTTTGTAAAACCCCTAATGCCAGTTCTTAGTGGTCACTTTCCTGCTTGACTTGAATAACAATCAACTGATTTTCCAACATTTATTAGTTGCGTGATCTTTAGCAAGTTCGTTTCCGCATCTGTGAAATGGGGATAACAGTACCTGTCATAGGGTTGTTGTGAAGATTAAATAGACATACACATAGTACATAGATTGGTGCCTGTAGCATCGTAGGTACTCTGCAAATGCTAGCCTTTATTATCATCAAAGGGAAAAGCATTATTTTATTCACTCCAAGTATAGGACAGAGCGGCATGCTTTGGAGTGGTCTGACTAAAAGGTTTTGTAAATTTGATGGGCTTACCTGTAAAGATATGTGAAACTTCCCGCGTCACAGTAACAGGAAGTAAAGCAATGTAGAAGAGTCCTAGAGCTCTCTTCCTGTTCAGGATGCTTATGCTTTTGGGTTTGGTATACAAAACCTAAGAATGACTCATGGTGGATGTCTTCTACAATGCAGGCAAGAGTACACCTTGTCAAAATGGTACAGCGGCAGCTACCCAGCTTTCCAGTTGATACTATGGCACTCACACCTTTAGAATTACCAAAACTTGAGAATGATGCAAGCCAAATTTAACCAGCCAGTGAATAAAAAAGTCTCTATAAAAATTTGGCCAAGGGGCTTCCTTGGTGGCACAGTGGTTAAGAATCCATCTGCCAATGAAGGGGACACGGGTTTGAGCCCTGGTCCAGGAAGATCTCACATGCCGCAGAGCAACTAAGCCCATGCGCCACAACTACTGAGCCTGCACTCTAGAGTCCATGAGCCACAATTACTGAGCCCGCATGCTATAACTACAGAAGCCCGCACATCTAGAGCCCAAGCTCTGCAACGAGAAGCCACCGCAATGAGAAGCCCACGCACCGCAACGATGAGTAGCCCCCGCTCACTGCAACTAGAGAAAGCCCGTGAACAGCAACAGCAACAATGTAGCCAAAAGTAAATAAATAAAAGAAAGAAATTTATTTTTTAAAAAAAACATGTTATGAACTATAGTTAAAAAAAATTTGGCCAAGAACTCAATCATAAACTAATACAAATATAAAGCTGGAGCGTTTAGGTTATCTTATTCTTGTTTTGTATTATAAAAAGGCTATATTCCTCTAACTAAAATTCAGTCTAGAAAAACAGGTAATTGTGGGCTTATTTCTAAAGCTTATTTGTTGGCCCTGTCAGTTAAAGTGATAATGAAGCTACAGAATAAACTATCTTCCCAGTAAAAACATAAATTCTTTAAAGAAAACAGAACAAAAATGAACTTTAGGTTAAGTCTAGGAGACAAAACGTACTCTAGGTAAGTGTGTTAGACAAAATTCTTTTCCTTCACCATCACAGGTATAAAAGCAGCCTTGAGGGAAAGCAGAAAAGACAGAGAAAGGCTTGTACTAAACCATTACCTATTTTGTTAAACATAAAAAGACTCCAGGGTCTTTTTCCTTAAAAAAAGAAAAAATATATAGATAGATAGATAGATAGATATAGATAGATAGATAGATACATAGATACATAGATAGATAGATAGATAGATAGATAGATAGATAGATAGATAGATATAGATAGATAAAATGGTTAGAAACAAAAACTGGATGGACTACCTTCCTCCTAACCACCCATAAAAATACTGATTTGGAAAATAGGAGAATCATTCCATGGGCGAAAAAAGAAAATGTTTCCATTGAGATCGTTTTCATGAAGCACCCAAGAGAGTGCTTCACACACACCCGATACTGTCAGGTTTCGCTCTGCCCACATACCTTGGGGACCCTGTGGTGTGTAGTGATAAAACAGTTGCATATTTTTCCAATGTCATCAAACTATCTACACAAGGCTGGTGGGGATGGCTCGTTTGCAGAGGTGGCACAGGCCGCCGATTACTCCCTGTGAGAGAAGCACAGGGTGGTCGGCAAAGGGGCCGAGGGTGGGTCTGAGCCCCAGCTCTGCTATATACTAGAAGTAAGTCATGTGGCCTCTCTAAGCCCCACGTTCCTCACATATTAAATGGCAATGCTAATGTATCTGTTTATTAATAGTGTTTGCGTGATGTTCAAATGAGGTAACCTTTAGGAAAGCACTTCTTAAACTTTAAAGAGCTGTTGAAATGCTCTTTAATCTATGAATCTTGTGTGGATGAAAGGCAGGGATCTGTAGTTCCAATCAGTGGGTGGATGGAAACTGGTAACTGAGTAATATTAAAACTTCATCCCATTATATTTGCTCATTGGCCTAACTGACGTAACTCAACAAAGGGATCTCTGTTCCCTCTCAGCTTGCTCCCTGGGTCCATCTTGTTATATGATGCACCATTGAGGAGGTATTCACTTTCAACATTAATATTTCACAACATTTGGGTCCTCCATTACTACTACAGAGAACTTTCAAGAGGCTGAAAAGTCAGCTCTTGGGATAATGTTCTTTCTGAACAAACCAATAACAGGTCTCATCACTGGAGGAAATAATTCCTGAGTTTCAGGTAGGCAATGACAAAAATATGTCTTGTTTCTGGCCCAGTAAACTTTTCTGGCAGACACAAAATGAAAATGAGTTTGTCTGACATGTTTGAGTGGATATCTGCTGGTCTTGCCTTCCCAGAGTGTCTCTTCCTTTTAACATCTCTCAGGATATATGTTTTGGGTGGAGCCAGAAGGTTCCTGGGTTTTCAGGTAGGTTTCAGACATACACACCTGTGTAACAGACATATCTTTTCCAATAACAGAAAATTCAATTTTAAACAGCCTACACTTTGAAGGTGATTTATAACTGACGCAATTGAGATTTCACATACAGCTTGACACAGGGCTCAAGTGAGAGAAAGACCCAGTTCCCCTCAATGTCTTGCCTCTGTTCCTTCAACACTGGCTGTCTTGGGCACACTCTTCTCTCAGGGCTGTATGGTGGCCATCAGCTGTATATCGTTCCTTACCAAGACAGGGTCTTTGCTCCAGCACTACCTTCGCAAGTCCCAACAGTCATTCTGTTTGGATTGGCTTAGATGGTGTGCCCGCCCCAGTCGCTCAGCAGAAAGAACAAGCTGGCTGGCTCGGCTCAGGTCACAGGCTCCACTCTTGAAGTGGGTACCTCAGAACACACAGATCTTGAAGGCTGGTTAGGGCAATGGGGAGACTGGATGTGTGCCCACAGCATCCTGTAAGTGACCTGGGTTAAACAGTGGTGTCGTTTTTGATAATTTTTCATCTTGTGTAGCTCTTCAGGAGGGGGAAATAAAGATTGGCAAAGGTAGTTATCATTGGACACTCCTCTATATTAAATACAAATTATAATCCTTTAACAGCAAAATTTTTAGATTCCGAAATTTATCCTATCCGATTCGTGCACTGTTTCAAGTGCCCACATTTTGAAAGAAAAAGAAAACAGATGAAATGTCAAACATTTCTAAGAATTAAAGGAGGAAAACAGGAGAGAAAACAATCATAGATAATACGAAGAATAGGAAAGCATAAGTAATTTTAAAAAATAATGACACTGTAAGTAGAGTACACAACTTGACTTCACTATTTTACTATGAGCACTGAACATGAAAATACATTTTCAGTCTTAAAATTCTCTACTTAATTACACCTTGAGCTACAGAAGAAAAGCTTACAGAGAAGTCAACCTATTTTCAAAGGTGTAGACTTCACATTTATTAAACACTAGCCTTTCCACTTTAATTTCCAAGAATGAGCATCTTTGCCTTTTATAATTTCTTCACATTTGTCATTTATCACAGATCTTTATGTGGCCTAAAAGGACACTAAAAATATTTGGAAGATCAGCATCATAATTACCCCGACCGGATTTTTCTGGCTGCTCACCTCGTCTTCGCGGGGCACTCTGTCAATGGTGCCTTTGAGATGGAGAGTAGAATCCAGTTGATATTATAAAAATAAACCTTCCTAAATATTTGGAGCCATATCTCTTCAGCCCTTTAAAGCTGTCTGGGTTTACAGGTAGGAGCGCACTACAAATCCACTTCCACTTCACAGGGCTGAGTATGTTGTGCGTAGATGCACATCCACAGAGACCCCTTTAGTACTCACCAATGTCAACCATGTCCCAGACTCCCAAGTACCGCTCTGACTGGCCTGCATGATGCCTCAGATGCCACCATAACAGGGCCATTCACTTAGATTTAGGTACTGCATGTTTAGCAAACTCAAATTGAAAAAAAAGGTTGAATGACTCAATGCCCCCCAAAACCAGCCATGCTCTGGAGACTTGATCAGATTTGACAGAGGGTGCCAGCAGGTCCAAGAGCCTGAGTATAAAGAAGGCTTATGAGGTAGAATGGGCAGAATAAATGGCCATGGGCCTAAGTTACTGTTCAGGGTCTAGAAAGAGGAGGCCACCACAAAGGCAGACCAGTATAGGTAAGTAGAAGTGCTTTATAAGTATCATTAATAGCGGAAAACAACTGAATTGTAACATTTCGAGGACTAAATCTTCAAAACACTGAGGCTCATAAAGAAAATGAGACTTTCTTCTTAGTTTCCTTTTTTCTAGGCAGGAATTTGAATATGCTTTAACCAGAGAAATATTTACTTAATAATTAATGACAATATTCTGTCATGCAAAGTAGAATAGCCTTTCAATTAAAATATTGCTTCAACAGGTTTTTTGCTAATGGAGAGAACTACGGTTTACATACAGCCACTAAACTTTCACCAAAATCAGAGAAAACTTCACTGATTTTCAATTACTATTCTGTAATGATTAAAATACATATGGGAAAATGAAAAGATTTATAAAGATACATTTATAGTTTCATTACAGTAATTTATTTCTGGATCATGCACAAAAACAATTCCATTAGTACACTTATTGTATTAACCATTTCAGTGCTTATATTAATATGATCATCTTAATTTGCATACTTGAAATTCAGAAGTATCGTATCCATTGCGGTTCATATGCTCTCCAAAGTGGAACTCCAGCTTACTTATTTAGAATCAGGATTCAGACAAATGTCCATGTTTCTAAACATCACACAAAAACTGGCAAAAGGGGCAGAGACTGATTAAGAAAGATACTTAAATGCAGAACAAAATCCTGTATTCAAACACTATGACTGCAATAAAGGAAAAGCCATTGTGAACCATAGGTTTTTGCCAGGCAAATTTTATAAGCTCAAGAAAGACCGACCCTCGAGCTTCTAATATTCCTCAATTTGGGGGGAAAGGCAAAGAACAGCATCTCCTTCTTTGGTAAGAATATGAGGCTAGGTGTCAGGAGACCTGGGCTAAAGCCCTGGCTCTGTCCCTCAGTGACCCTGTGACCTCACCTGATCTCTGCCTATTTTCTCGATTCTGCAAATTAGCTTGATGTCACTCAGCCCTGGTGCTGAGAAACTGCGATGCTGAAAGAGCATCAGGTCACACCAGTGACTCTCACAGTGTGGCTCCTGCAGCATCACCACCTGAGAATTTTTAAGAAATGCAAATTTGGGGGCCCCACCCAGAAATCTGTGTTTTGAGAAGCAAGTCCAGGTGATTCTGATGCACACAATATATACTGTATACCAGGGGTCCCCAACCCCCAGGCCGAAGACTGGTACTGGTCCTCGGCCTGTTAGGAACCGGGCCGCACAGCAGGAGGTGAGCGGCGGCCGGCGGGCGGGCCAGCAAAGCTTCACCTGCCACTCCCTGTCGCTCCCTGTCGCTCCCCATCACTCACATTAATGCCTGAACCGTACCCCCACCCCACCCCCACCCCCGGCCCATGGAAAAACTGTCTTCCATGAAACCGATCCCTGGTGTCAAAAAGACTGGGGACCGCTGCTGTATACAGTTTGAGAACCACTGCATTAGATCAAAACTACAGCTAAGAAATTCACAGTTCTGAATTCAACGTAAATTAAATAAATCTAAATTCCGTAAAATTCCGTAATTGACCCAGTTTATCAGCCACATTAATTTTCAGGATTATGGCACTGAAGGCCATAATCTAAATCTAAAAAAGCATAGCCACAAAGGTATAATTTAGAGCCTTTTTAGCTACAAATAGCCTATGAAACTTAGTTTTACCCCTAATTAGGAAAGTTAGGATTTTAAAGTATTTCTTACTTTTCCAAAGTTATTTATTGTTAAAGAAAAAAGTCATTTCCTAACTATAAAGACCTTCTCTTCAATCTTGTGAATAATTATTTAATAAAAGGCATATTCAGGTTTGTAAATATACTAAAAGATATGCCTGATCTATAGAAAATATTATAGCATGTACATGGTACGGGGTTTTTACGCTGCTAACGTAAGAAACACACGTGCTGAGTTATTCTGCACATTCTAGTAGCTGCAGGTGCCTTTCATACAAGACTACCTTGGTTTTTAATGTCTAGTTTTATAAGATCCAAGAGAAGTGCACATACAGACATTGTGGCTCCATAATCCACCCTCTGAAAAAATTATAATTATATATGTAATTAATTTCTATATATAGAAATAATAAAATAACTTTATGAATTATTAGATAAATTATTAAATAAATAATACTTTACCTTGCTAAGGTATCCTCATCTTTCAGGTCACCACACATTAAGAGGGCTGGTTCGGTTTCACAATCTATTTAGTCTTTATTTTCTGACATTAATAAGAATTAGGCTATTTAGAGAAAAGGCCTCGTTATCAAGGCCCCTTGCTATGTTTTTAAACATGGCTCCTCTGACACCAAAAAGAAGCTACACCGTGGATGAAATGCCTCAAATAAAACAATGAAAATCATTGATCCGGAAAATGCAAAACTCTGAAAAATACTCTTTTATAATTTCTTTTCCATAATTACAGGTTTTTCAAAAAAGATTTTAAAAAATTCTCTTCTGGAATAAGTGAAGATAATGTGCTAAAACCAAAGCACCCGAGTCCTGGCAAGAGTCTAGTCATAAGTTATCTTTTTGGATTTGTTTTGTTACAACAGAAACTTAGTTCTTAAAGCACTTATCCAAAGACCCTGGACCTGTTTTACTTTACTTGAGGACAAAGACATTCCTGCAGCAGGACAGCTTAAACTCGGGAAGATGTCACTACAAGAAAAGGCTGAAATTCACTGCCATCTTCTAGGACTCGGTTACCAGTGTCAGCATGCCCTGAATTCACTTTAGCACATCTAACAACAGCACAGCTCAGGAGGTGCTATATAAGCTTCATATACATTTAACACTGGCTCATAGCCTCACTGAATTTGTAAAGCTTTTTAACAAACTGACTGCAGTGATAGACTTTAGGTGCAGCCATGAGACACAATTTTAGAGAAAAGAGCTGTTCAAGTATATTTTTTATGATAGATAGGTATACTTATACTATAAAAAACTTAACAGTAGGGCTTCCTGGTGGTGCAGTGGTTAAGAATCTGCCTGCCTAATGCAGGGGACATGGGTTCGAACCCTGGTACGGGAAGATCCCACATGCCTTGGAGCAACTAAGCCTGCGAGCCACAACTACTGAAGCCCGCGTGCCCTAGAGCCTGAGCACCGCAACTACTGAAGCCCGCATGCCTAAAGCCTGTGCTCTGCAACAAGAGAAGCCACTGCAGTGAGAAGCCCAGGCACCACAATGAAGCGTAGTCCCGGCTCACTGCAACTAGAGAAAGCCCACATGCAGCAACAAAGACCCAATGCAGCCAAAAATAAATTAAACAAAAAAAACTTAACACTAGTAAATTAAGCATTTTTTTTTTTTACAAATTTTTATCAACGTTTTCAGATGTCAGATTATCATAATATTCCCCCAAAGATTCTATAGACCAAATAATCTGAGCTGGTTAAAAAGGATGAAAAAATGAATGCAACATTTAATAGAGCTTTTATTTGTTTAACTTCGTAAAGGTAGAATGTAATGGTTTCAAGGAAAACTCTGGAGTATTTCAGTCACAACTCAACAGTTAACATGATTTTGAAGAACAGTCTTATCTTCAATATCTACCCACCCTTACACAGACACATCTACAGGAATCCATGTACATACATATTAGTTTTCAACAACCCAGGATTCTCAACAACTCTAGAATTTAGATTTTATAGTCTCACACACTTCAAAATTATCCATTTGATGCAGGATATAACCATAAGGAGATAAAAATTCATGCAATGATACTCAGGTTTTGAAAAAGTAAACCCAATATTTGATACTTCAATGCTATGTAAAGTGCATTGAATATCTAAAATAAAACAAGTGCCAATTTCATCATCAATTAATAACATATTTATTGTCTTGAAACCAAACAGGCCCAAGCTGCTTTCTGTCTTTCTGAGTCACCTCTCTATACACTCATTGCTCTCAAACTTCCTGTGTAATGAAAACCAAGATATTTCATTTCTTCTATGCAGTTCACAAGAGATGGCAAAGGGCTCAAGGTAGGTATGTTCTTGATAATTCAGAGTCAGAAAGTACGTCTTCTTGTGCAGAAGGTTCATAGTCTCCTGCATTTTCAGCCAATTCAATATCTAACTCATCATTACTCTCTGCACTGTAATCAACTTCTTCAAGGAATCGAGGTTCATCTTCATCCAAAACATACGTGGTGGGGCTGTAGCCAAAGCACATGGAACACACAAGATTTCGTTAGTTTTCAAGGCTCTAATATAAGATTATTTGGCCATACGGGATTAACTTTGATTTCAATATAATACAAGTAATTTGGGTTAATTTTTAAAATGTTACCCAAATGAACAAATTAAGAAATTTATAATAGCGGAAATCTATTGCATTGATAATAAAGGGTGAAACGCTGATTTCTAATTATCTGACAAGCGTGTCAATATATATGCTACAATTAGATAGCTACAAAAAACAAAGGACTCGCTCCTTAGGTTACTTCTTTGAAGGATTCCATCAATTTGTAGACTCTAAAACTGTATTTTAATCACTATAAATCAAGTAACAGATAATTTCAACAGGCTTTATAAGAAACTGTGGTATCTAATTGGTTCCTCCAGTAATGCCCTGAAACCACTTATTCTAAGTCTGTAAAGTAATTATTTGCCATAAAAACGGCCCATATACCCATCCTCACAGTTTCCACTGGTCAAGAAAAAAAATGAAAAACAAGTGAACACTCCATACCCAGATTAATTACTTTCCCTTGGGACACAGAAGAAGATATTTGCTAAAAGCACTAAGTGCTTCTAAATATTTCATTAGGCAGGTTGTTTGGGATTAAGACAGCCCTTCCACTAGGGTAACATATTCTCTCCTCTTCAAAAAAATCACAGTATTCTGATTTCTCCCCATTTGGGAGATTTTACACACACACACACACACACACACACACACCCATATCAAAGAAACACTACAGAAACATTTCAATGTCCCCATTTTGTGACCAAAACGATCTCAGCTTCATATAGATATATGTTTGTTTATATCCCACCTACTTCCCATTGTTGATACAATTAAAAGCTATAAAATCAGACAATAAAAGGGGAACAATAATCTTGTCAAATGAGCAGAGAAAGAGATGTTATTAGGCACCTAAAATGAAAGAATTCCTGCAACTGAATATTAAATTCAGTTCAGATATCTGGAAGTTTAAACAGGAAAGACAAGTTAATGGATTATATTGTTCTAATTTTTTGAGACAAGAAGGCAAAACTCATCTGGTGAGAGTATCTTTTTTCCTAGAATTGTTTTAATCTTGCTAATTAAGGAAAAGAGAGTAACACATTGCAAAACCACCTTGATCTTGTATAGTATACTTCCTCTTAAACACTGAGAGCTTGCACCATGATACAGTAGTCCTGATAAATCAAGCTGAGTGGTTTGGAAGATTGTGTAAGACTTTACAATACATCTAACATTCACAAGAACAATTTCACCATTATGCAACTAAAATATCATCACTCTGTTACGTTTTTAGAAAAAAAAAGTTGGATTAAGAAATTATTTGCCTTTAAAATGAAAATTATTCTCTTTCTTTTGAAAAACTGTTAATTCATTCCATCTTGACCTTGGTGTTTCATATTCTCAGGGTGTCCCAGGGAAGCTAAATACTAAAAAAATTAATCAATTTGAACAAAGGGAAAGAGTTTAAAGAAAAAGCCTAGTCTTATAAACTGTAAGTCAATAAGGAAACTGAAGGAGAGAAGTTAATTTAGGGACAATAAAGATGCCCAGGATCAAGCCACAGAAGCTTCCAGAAAACAAGGAGACTTGGTGCTGGTAACAGATGCTGGCAAGAACTTTCAGACAGAGAAGCACAACCTGGAAGGCAAGCTCCTGGAAATTTAGAAGAAATCCCACAATAAAGAACGTTCAGGGCTCTGGATACAGAAAATAATTTAAGACTGTAAGTTCTTGATTTTGGCTTATTCATATGCCACCTGTGACATGAACTCCATTCACGTTCTGGCATCACCCATTCTAAGAGCCAGGCGTGGACTAGTTTCATATTCTTAGCCCACTGCTGTAACTCACACTGGCCCTGATATTTGACTCCTGTTTCTGTGGATCCTAACAAAATCATGTTCCTGGCCCAGCTTCATGAAGGACTACACCACAGCTGAAATATTCGGTACATCCTGCAATGGTAACGGGGCCATCGGTGCTAACTTATGGTGGGGAGGGGGGCAGAGGGGACAGGAGAGGTCAGTAGATCTGGGTTTAAGGAGCTAGGGGGATACTAAGATGAGGAAAGAGAAGGAAGAATACAACCCCCATCACTCACTGAAAGCAGCCTTCTTACTGGCACTTTATATGTTCTTCTTTTATTAAAGCCCACCCTACCCTTTCTCTATATTCGCCCTTTGTACCCGGCACATTCTATCTGATGCTTCTCATATGCATCTGAAACCATCTATTGAGGGCCTGTCTTCTCAGTACTAAATCATAGGTGTCTCTGCACCTCCTGCCGGTCGGCTCCCAGACTACCTGATATACTGTAGCCCTGAACAAATATTTGCTGAACTCTATGAGAAGCCACAAGGTTGACAAGATCACCCATTTTCATATCACCCAATCCCAGTGATTTTACCTCAGTGAAAAAACTTAAGGCACAAGATCAATCCTAACAACTCAGCTTTACTTTTATTAATAATTCCAGCATATGTTTTGAGCGCCTTACAATTCAGGAAGTTCCTGCACACACGTGATCTCACAATAACCTTCACTTCAGAGAAAGACTAAGGTAATTTGCCCTAGTGTTATAAAACAATCCCTTTATATCAGCAGAAAGGAATTCAAATATTATTTTAATCATAAAAAAAGAAAGTCTAATTTTTTTATTGGGGTATAGTTGTTTTACAATGTTGTGTTAGTTTCTACTGTACAGCGAAGTGGAGTTCCCTGTGCTATACAGCATGTTCTCATTAGTTATCTATTTTATACATATTAATGTATACGTGTTAATCCCAATCTCCCAATTCATCCCACCTCACCTTTCCCCCCTTGGTGTCTAACCAACATTTAATTATTTCCCATCACTACTACGTTGCTTTTCCCACCACTACTTCCTTGTTCCCCTCATTTTCTTCACATGTGTTTACTCCTTTTGCCCTGTTTTTGTTTCATTCTAATAGCTGTTCCATATATACCTGCCTTAATATCCTTCTATTCTGGATTTTAGAAACATTTCATTCTAAAAGAGAAGATCATTTTAATTCAAAAACAAATCCTCCTCATGCTGCTTCGGGGAAAATATCAAAACTTTCCCCCAAAGGGCATTCTCACAGGACAAATCATTGAAATTCTCTGTTGTACGGCATCGTTATGATGTGGAAAAGGTTTATAATTCTGCTTCATTCAGATTCAGAAAGTTTTCTGGCTATCCTTATGTTAAACTATTAAGCACTGCACAAAATTAAACCAAAAAATTAAGTGCCTCCCCCAAACGTACAGTCATCTGCTGCCATTACAGCTGTTCTGACATCCAAGACACCAGGGTGTAGACCCTCAGCTCTGTTACCTGTACAAGCACGGAGGAAACATGGAGTCGGCAAGTCTGGGTTTGTGCCTCTACTCCTCTGTTAACCAGCTGTGTGATCTTGAACAAGTCACTTACTTTCTCCAAGCACTGGTTTTTCTCAAGGGTATAGCGGCCCCACCACCTCACAAAGTGGTCTGGCTCAAATTAGATAGTAAATGGGAAAGCATTTGAAACTCCTAAGCTCCACAAATATAAAATGTTATTATGACATTAATAAAATCTACCTTGTTAAAGAAAAAAGTAAATCAATCTTTCCCAATTCCTAAAGAGTCCAGGTGATGGGCTGCCCCAAGCCCAGCAGACTAAAAATGCTGCTTTACCTTTGTAACTCCGGATCCTCCCTTAACCCTGCACTCTTTTACAATTCTGAGACCAACCTACCTGTTTTGAGACAGTAAAATTTAAAAATAAATAAATAAAGATACCCTGGGGAAGAATTTCTGAAACTTATTTACAAACAGAAAAATACTCCATTGCCCACATTGTCAGAAATTTGTGACTCGCTGACTGTGTCTTTCTTGTGTTGAAATGTTAAGTCTAAGGTGAAAGAAAATCTCCATCTGCACAAATTTTGGAGAGCATTTTACTTATATCATTTGATTCCTACCCTTTAGCCTCTACTAAATATCACAAAGTTAACAAAATTATCCATAAAAAACACAAATAACTTTTGTCAGTCTTAAGTGCCCACGGCATACATATAAGTACTTGCACACACATTCACATGCAACATACAGGCGCACACACACACAGAGTGTACAGAATGTATAAAAAGAGATTATTTATCTATTTGGGGGAAAAAAGGAAATTAAGTTGCTAATTTACTGATACTTTGTTGAAAAAAAAATGTAACAGTTGCCTTCGGTTAACAGTAAGTCACTAAACTCCAACTTAGTTTGCTATTGATCTAAAAACACGCCTTGTGCATAATGAGAGCGTTAAATGGTTAATTCTCAAATAATACAGGGCAGCTCCAAAAACTGAAACCATTCCCTTTCAGTAATTTTGCTTAGTCATTTGGAAGATGCAAGACATAAGGAAAGTACAGGGGAATTTTGGAGTTAGATGTGGATGCAATTCCTGATTCTGTCAGGAATTACTAGATGGATGACCTTGATAAATTCATCTCCGAGCCTCGATTTACACACACATGTAGAGGGGTTACAATTCCATCTGTCTCTGGTCATTCTCAGTAGAACATTTCTGAGATAACAATCCAACTTAACAGAAATTCGGAATGGGCATGCGTGTTGGGGGTCCCAAGACCACCCCAGGTTTAGTGATTTGCTAGGACGATTTACAGGATTCAGCACGGAGTTGTATTCAAAACTATGACTTATTATAGTGAAAGGATACAAAGAAAAATCAAGAGAAAAGGTGCATGGGGCAAAGTCGAGAGAAAACCAAGGGCAGTGGCTAAGAGGCAGGGTAGTCATCAGAGCTTTCAGCAATTTCAAAAGAATGCAGGCAAAAATTGGAGTTCAGAGCTGCAAAGTTTCCTGAAGGAAGGGAGTTACAGAGATGTGACCCCCAACAGTTCTGACCTAGAGGTATTTGACAAATTCTTAAAATACACAATGCAAGAAGCGGAAAAGCAAAGCAGAAAGCAGCGAAACAAATAAAACAGAAAATAACAGAATTTTTGGCAGTCTTGTGGTGCTAAGGAAAGGAGAAACACTGGGCCTTCGATTGTGACCTCTGGAGGGCTACAACTTAGAAATGGGGGAGGGGTGAACCGAGAATTACACAAGCTTCATAAGTTTTGCAAACCCTTCTCAAGTCAGCTCAGTTCCTCACTCATTTGGGGTGATCTGCCCTATTCTACGGCCTGCCGGAGGAGAGAATGAATCCTCTTTGAATGAATATGTGCTCTTCTTATTCTGATATATTATATCCTTATTTTGAAGTCTCAAATAGACACCTATGTGAGAAGAATAACTTCATGCTTCGAAGAGGCTACCAAGAATTTAACACATAAATATCTATAAATGTATCTGGTCATCAAATGTCTTGTCCAGGCAAGTCTTAGAGACTAACAATGACTAACTTGACACCTACCTGAATCTCAATGATAAGGATGATCATTGCCTCCTCTTATGATAAGCCTCAAAGCTTTCATTATAGTCAAATCTGGACTGTGGTCCTAAGTGCTCACTTAAGTCCCAGTTATTTTTCTAGATGATTTCAATTTCCTCTGTATTTGTGGGTACAACAGCATTTCACTGACTTAGTACAAACGCACAAATGGTTCACTTTTAGTTATAAGCAGCTATGATTTCCAGGGGACTTGGAATTTGTGATATTATCTTCAATTACATGGCATGATTTATCTGCCTAGAAAATATTCCAATAGCAATTGTAGCTATAAGAATTTTCTACGTGGTAGGAATAAATGACTCTCATATGCAAACCAGACTCAAATATGTGCATCACAGTCACTGAAAAGGAAGATCCATTTTTAAGATTAGCTTGATTAAATGGTAAACTGTACATTAAAAATGATGCACGTTAATATTAGTAAGCTTTACTATACTAGATATTGCTGTGAACATTTGGCCACAAATGACCTATACTGACAGAGACTCTCCTTGACCAAACTTGAGGCAGGGTCCTCTGAGTCCTCTTTCTGACTTGGCCCTGACCTGGGTCTCTGTCCTTAGTTCAGTGGCTCTGCCTGCTTACTCCAGGTTTAGCAAGAATCTTGCTGAGTCTGTTAATCCCTTCCTCTCGGTATCTGATCACCCTGGCCTGCTTTCAGCAAAAATTCTGTCATGTCCGTTTAGCCAGAATCTCCCTTACCCCTGTTTCCTCTTAGCAATTTTCCATCCACAAATCCCCACTCTATACCTCAGCTATAAATCTCCACTCTTCCATACTGCATTCAGAGTTGAACTCACCCCACCCCTACTGCAAAACCCCACTGTAGCAAGTCCTCCTGAATTAAGTCTGCCTTGCTGTTCTTTAACAAGTATCACGAATCATTTTTTTTTCTTTAACAATATTAATTTAATTTTCTGGGGAGAAAAAGTTCTTATATACTTACAAGTAAACACTAGCGTCACATAGAGAAAGTGGATCATATGGAGGCTGCTATTTCATTCCAATGTTAATAGTGCACAGCAATCAATATCTTTGCATTACTTCACCAATAACTTCCAGCTAGCCTCTCTCATACTTCTAGGGACAGGGCAGAGCCTTCAGCCAAGAACATTATGAAGTTAACTGGTCCACAGACCTGTACTCATTTCCTGTACCTTAGTAGAAATGTACTCTACATTCATCAAAACACAACAAATTAGATTTTTTTTTTTTTTTTTTTGCGGTACGCGGGCCTCTCTCACTGTTGTGGCCTCTCCCGTGGTGGAGCACAGGCTCCGGACGCACAGGCTCAGTGGCCATGGCTCACGGGCCCAGCCGCTCCGCGGCATGTGGGATCCTCCTGGACCGGGGCACGAACCCGTGTCCCCTGCATCGGCAGGCGGACTCCCAACCACTGTGCCACCAGGGAAGCCCCTAAATTAGATTTTTAAAGAAGCATTCACACAAAATAGAACTAATGTTAAGCATGTTTTAAAGGCTTTCTTCAGCTTAAGACCTATTTATTTTATTAGTTGCATTAGGAAAAATTTCTCATCAACTTTTCTGATGTCTTTGTATATGCACAAAAAGGAATTAAGTAGTGATACATGGATGAATCTCAAAAACAAAGGTAACTGAAAGAAGCCAGACACAGAAGGTCACATATTGTATGATTCCCTTTATTTAAAACATCTAGAATAGGTTAATTCCTAGAGGCAGAAGTCAGATCAGTGGTTCAGGGGCTGAAAATGCTGCTTAATGAGTATGAGGGTCTCCTTCATGGGTGATTAAAAAATGTTTTGGTACTAGACAGAGGTGACTGATGGTTGCAAAATATTGTAAACAAACTAAATACTATTAAATTGTTCACTTTAAAAATGGTACATTTCAAGCTGTGTGAATTTTACCTCAATTAAAAAAAAACAGGTCCAAATACAGTTTGATTATAAGATAATAAGTAGGCTTCATTTAAATACGGCTATTTTTTTCTTACAATAAAACAGTGTATAGAGTTTGGTATTTTTCAACTTCACTTTCCCATAATGTTTCAAACATACTTAAACTTAAAACCATATGCCTATGCCTATTATCCTGAAATTTAGTCACCATCACAATTTCCTAATGAGAAGTATTGTTAAACCCTTTATCAGTTCTCAAATCCTTTAAATGAGGGTCACTGAGAATACTGCTTAGTTCAGGTAACAGGTAAAATAAAGACACTTTTGCTAAGTTCAAAAACACTATATAGCTGTGTATGGTCAGGCCACTCAAGATCGCTGTTCTCTTGCTCCCTGTACATCCCCCACTCAAGGAGTGCCTGCCTCACCCACACCCTACTGGCACGACTGACCTGCCCTCTTAATCACAGAGCCTAGTAAGTAACTTGCCCCATGCCCCATCCTCCCACCCCTACCCCCAGCTTAGTGATCTTCTACTCTTCAGATCAGAATGGCTCCACCTGCTAGTTTATCAAAAGGGCTGTGAGGGACAGGCTCTTCTGCTGGTTTCCCTGGTAACTGGTGAGGCAACCTGATGCCAATTCTCTGTGTAACTGGTAACACCCACCCCCACCACCGGTAGTGAAGACTGTGGCCATGTCCTGCCTGCTGTCTCTTTCCAGGACCTTGCATCAGACATGTAAGAGTCACTATCCAATAAACAAAGGATGTCTCTAGCTGTCTCTGGGCTCGCTCTTCGGTTTTAAGGCTGGGCAATTACAAGGCGTGCAGGCCTGTAGGGTGTAGCCCAACAAGCTTTAGGTTTTTAAATGAGTTCTACCAACATTCCCAGCTTTGACCTAAAAGAAACACACCCCCTAGGAAAGACATAATGCAGACTTCAGTGTTGTATGAAATGGAATTTTTATTACACAACAAATACAATTGGGTAAAGTTAAAATGATTTGTGCGTGGCAATTTCCAACAAATGCCCTAAGAATATAAAACATAATTAATTTTCAACCACAGGCTTCACTGAGAAGCAAGTTCTATAATTTATGGTAAACATAGTGGACCTCAAAAGCCACTAAGATCATGGGGAAAAAAAGTAACTTTTTTCAAAAGAATAAACCCATAAAAAAAGAAAACTGGAGAGGAGATAATAGCAAAGAAGAGATATCAACAAAATGTTGGAGGATGGAGGAAGATGGATGAAATTAGTAGGCTTGAGTTCCAACTTCCTCCAATTTGCTGAGCATCTACAGTAGGGGAAGCCAAGGAAAAAAATGCCGATTTGTATTACAAAGCCCTAAAACAGTTCAGGAATTGAAGATAATGGTTATATGGGGGAACTGAAAACAGAATTGGTTAAAAGGTATTATAAAGAGCAATTAGATCTTTAGATCCCCTTGCTTGGGCCATGCCCTAGTTCAAAGAGATGGAAAGTTGACTTTCTAAAGACTTTTTATCAGACAGGCTACTCACTTAGGGCAAAAGGCAGAAATGGGGTAAAGGTGAGGAGGGTAAGTGAAAGTCTGCTCAAAATAAGTCCTACTAGGCTCCCAGAATGCTGGCTTATGCCCCTGGGCAATATTTCTCAATTTTTAAAAATCATCCTCCCTAGTTTTTTTGGGTTTTTTTCCCCCTAATCCCCCCTTAATTAACTACAATTAAGAATTAAGAAGATAAATTTCACATCAGATTAGACCCAGCTAAAGGAAGCATGGGTGAATTAAAGGTTGGTTAGGAAAAACATCCAGAAAAAAGCAGATGGACAAAAGAATAGAAACTTATTAATGACAGTAAGAGACACAGAGGATATAGTAAAAAGGTCAAACTTAAAAGTAAATGGAGGGCTTCCCTGGTGGCGCAGTGGTTGAGAGTCCGCCTGCTGATGCAGGGGACACGGGTTCGTGCCCCGGTCCGGGAAGATCCCACATGCCGTGGAGTGGCTGCACCCGTGAGCCATGGCCGCTGAGCCTGTGCGTCCAGAGCCTGTGCTCTGCAATGGGAGAGGCCACAACAGTGAGAGGCCCGCGTACCGTAAAAAAAAAAAAAGTAAATGGAGGGGCTTCCCTGGTGGCACAGTGGTTAAGAATCCACCTGCCAATGCAGGGGACATGGGTTCGAGCCCTGGTCCAAGAAGATCCTACATGCCATGGAGTAACTAAGCCCACGCGCCACAACTACTGAGCCTGCAAGCCTAGAGCCCATGCTCTGCAACAAGAGAAGCCACCGCAATGAGAAGCCCGCACAGCGCAATGAAGAGTAGCTCCCGCTCACCGCAACTAGAGAAGAGCCCACGCACAACCCAGCGCAGCCAAAAATAAAATAAATTAATTTAAAAAAAAAGTAAATGGAGTCCCAGAAAGAGGGAGATAATGGAGCAGAATCAATGTTTGAAGAGAAAATGGCTAAGAATTTTCCCAAATTGATAGAAGACATCAAGCCACAAATTTAAGAAACCTTGTGAATCCCAAGCAAAATAAATAAAATCACATCTAAGTTAAACCCCTAAATAACTAAAGACTAAGAGAAATTCATAAAAGCAACTTAACCTTAAAAGATAGATCATGTTCAAAGGGGCAACAATCAGACTAATGGCTGACTTGACAACTCAGTGGTGGAAGATTGAAGACAACAGAATGATCACTCAACATGCTGAAAAACATTTCTCTATCCAAAAAAACACCCCTCAAAAAGGAAGGTGAAGACTTAAGGGTATTCTTTGAGTAGAAGAAAAATGACCCCAGACAAAAACTGATACGAAGAAAGAAATGAGAAAAGGGGTGGGTAGTGGTGAGGCAGTAAATGTGTGGTGAGCTCCAATGACTGCATAAAACAGTAATAACGGCTACAACGTGTACAGTGCTCATAGTATACTCTATCTGACAACAGCAGTACATATATTGAGAGGGGGTTAAATGGAGTTAACATATGAAGGATCCTATATTGTCCCAAGAGATAAAAATTCACATTTATATTGAGTTTGAATATAAATATGAATATATTTTATATAATATAAATGTAAAAAGTTTAGTTTAAATGAATCAAAAAGAAATCTTTTCAAAAACACAGGGCAGGGCTTCCCTGGTGGCGCAGTGGTTGAGAGTCCACCTGCCGATGCAGGGGACACGGGTTCGTGCCCCGGTCCGGGAAGATCCCACATGCCCCAGAGCAGCTGGGCCCGTGAGCCATGGCCAATGAGCCTGCACATCCGGAGCCTGTGCTCCACAGCGGGAGAGGCCACAACAGTGAGAGGCCCGCGTACTGCCCAAAAAAAAAAAAAAAAAAAACCCAAAAACACAGGGCAAGTGGAACAAACAAAGCAAATAATAAGCAGGTAGATTTAAATCTAAATATGTCAATAATTACAGTAAATGTAAATGACTAATGTTCCAATTAAAAAGTAACTGTCAGACTAAAATTTTACAAAAACAACTATATTCTGCTTACAATATATTTACATATAAAGAGACAGAAGGTTAAAAATAAACACTAAATGAAAAGAAAGCTAGTTATAGCTTATATACATGTAATACCAACAGGGTTAAAGAATCTGTCTGCTTTTTAATATAAAGTCTTATTCAGAAGTTTTAAGCATTCCAAGTAAAATAATTTTACAGATCAGTGTTTTTAAGCTTTGTTCAACTAATTGATTTTTAGATTCCAATTATTGTTTCTAAAACTAAAGTATCTTCTATTAAATGAAGCAATGGTATATATACTAAATGGAACAACTGGGAAATTATTTTTCATAATTATCAAAGATTCACTTTGAATAAGTCTCTTACCTTTTTCTTAAGTTTATTTAAACAAACTCAAATGCTATGTGCCAAATACCTTCGGGTTTATGGTGTTGTGAAGACTAATTATTTGTCATTTATAAATGAGTCACTGATTACCTTGACAAAGGCATTTAATGTTTACTATTCTTGCCACTGCAATTATTCCAAGCTTACTTGATATAAATTGCCTATAGAAAATAAATTAGTTCACAACAAATAGATATTCTACCTTGAGAAACAGTTAAACCTGAGGAAGACAAAATTAAATTGAGGGCTACTATGTGGAATAAAACCATCCACATTGTACATAGAAACAAAAGCATAAATTTGACAGGGGAAGATGGGTTCAAAAGATTTTTAAGGGTCAACTCACTTAAAAAAAATGGGAAGAACTTATATTCATTCAGATGATACCTCAGGTTCACATTAAGACCAGGAAACAGAAAGTTACCAAGGACAAAGAAAGGATACAAAAGAAGAGTACAGACAATAAAGAGAAAAGGACAGGAAGGTAATCTTAGTAAAAGTAAGTGGTTTCCTAGTTCCATCTCTAACACCATAATTTGCCTTTTTCACTCCAGTATGGAAATGTGGCTTCACCTGCTACTGATTCCATATTCAATCATCAAGACCTCTCCACTGCCGCCTGATACTGTCTCCTCAAACAATCATTGCCAGTTACCTCCTTATTTGAGCTCTCATCGTCCTCTCAAATGTGAATGATTCCAAACAGTTTCCTCAAGGGTTTTCTTGCCTCTACCTTCCCAGCTTCAATCAAATCTTTACACTATTTTCAGGCAAAAACTACCAATTAGCATACTCCACCCAGTGGCTTCAAAACTGCCTACTGCCTAAAGGATAAAGTCTAACATCCTTACACTGATATTTAGGGTACTGTAAGACCTTTCCCCCAACCAACAAGCAATCCAACCCAACTGAATCTGAAAATCTTACGTAGCAACCTACCACTTCCTCAACTCAATAGGTGACTGGCACTATGCAAGGCACCATTAGACAGGGTTGAAAGGCATAAATATGGTCCCTGAGGTTAACTAGGAGTTAGCTAGGTAGGTGTGACTGACAGACTTCTCTCAGAAGCTGGTTTAGACAAGTACATGCTTTGAGATCCTTATTATCCTTGCTCTAACCACAGAGCAATGATAGATAAAATATAAAACAGGAAAACAAAGAAGACACAGATGCATACAGAAACAAGATAAACATCTCCTTGGACCAGAAAAAGCATAGAGGCACAAAAATAGGTCATGGGTCTCCTGAATTCCAGGTCCAAGAGCAGGCAGCAGTAGCTCCTTCAAAATAACAGGGAGGCTTAAATGTCCTAGAGCCAGGGAATTAAACCCAGACTCATGGCAATCGAGCAGCTGGAGTGAGGCTTCCCACTTTAGAAAGGAGGCTGAAACAATAAGGCTGAGACTTCTGCCTAAGGCTAAGATTTTATAAAGTTGCAATTATTAAGTCAGAAAAAAGGAGACAAAGCAGCAAAGTCAGAACCCTCATGAACACAGTCACTTGTCCAGCAAAATCCCCAGTATCGTTGAAGGATGGGAACTAGGAAATACAAGACTAATAAAATGCTAGCGTAAGCTAATATAAGCTTGGACTGGAGCCTAGAGCGGGCCAGGTAGAAGCAACACAAAATCATTAAGGGATTAAGGGCAGAGACTTGAAAGAGCTGGGGGTTTGGGGGAAGCTCTCATTTAATATGAGCTTGCAAGTTACAAATCTCTTGAGAAACTGTGATGAGCTTACCAACACAAAAATAATGGCATGATCTACAAATGACTAAGAAAGTGTTTAGGGTCTTCAAAGAAGGGAAGAATAGTAGCCATAAGAATAAACAAGGAATCATGAAATTTAAAAATGCAGAAACAAAAAAGAACCAATTAGATGTGAAATATATAATCTTTAAAATAAAATACTCCCATGAGATAAATTTTAGACCAGAAACAACTAAGTTTAGTGAATTATAAAATGCTACTGAATAATTTACCTAGACTGAAGTAGAGATAGAAAATGTGAAAAAGTTGTTAAGAGACATGTGTGGAGAACAGACAGAGAAGCTCCAGTGTAGGAATTCTGGGAGAACGAAATAAAGGAATTGTCAAAGAAGCAATTTTCAAAAAAAAAAGGTTGAGATTTTTTCAAAATTGAAGAGCCCTCAAATTAAAAGTACATATTGTCAACCAAGGTATATTCTTTTTAATATACCACTCTTAAACACAATGCACTGAAACTGAATAGCACTGAGGATAAGGATAAAACCTTAAACAAGTGGAGGCATAGACAGTTTGGTACAGGAAAAAGCAAGTGCAAAGACGCTAGGATGATAAAAAGATTTTCATGTTCTAGAATAGCACTACTCAAGGTATGGTCCACAAATTCTTTGTTATTGGTCCATGGCAACAAAAGCCTAGGAATTAAAATGAAGTGTTCAGAAACTTTTACAACAATTTTACATAAAATTATGTGTCTGGTGACTCTAATAACAGGAAATTGGAGCTTATATTTGCATTCCTTGGGGTGGCCTCTTCCTTTGTATAGTACTTCATTCTTACTGTATTTTAGTCAATTATCAATCCATAACAAATTGGAAAATAAAAACTAGACCTTTGCTAGTTTAGGAGCACTGTCATAAAAACTAAAAAATGGTCAGTGCGGTTGGAATGGTAAGAATACAGAGAGAGCAGGACAAGCTAAAGGGGGAAAGAAAGGTATAGATGGCTCATTCTGGACCTCAGAGACTCTGATAATGGATATAGGCCATATATGTGGAAAATAACTGAAGGACTTTAAACAGGACAGTGACCACTTCGTACAAAGAAACTGGAGGGTACAAAAAAGTAGGGAAAGACCAGTCAGAGGCTATTTGAGTAGAGCAGGCAAGAGATGATGGCAGCCTGGACCAGTGTAATGGCAGAAGTGGTGGAGAGAAATAGAAAGATCTGAGAAATATTTTGGAGGTGAAATCAAAAAGCCCCAGGTGGTGGATTGGATTAAGGGTAAGGGAGAGAGGAGGAGATGCCAAGAATAAGATTTCTTACAAGAGCAATTGGGTAGAGCGAGGTGGATACAGATAAATGGGTTTGTTTGGGGAGAGGTAGGGGAACAGAAGTCATGAGTTGAGTTTTAGACAAGTTAATTTTGTGTCCAAGTGTACAAAGTCAAGTCGGAAGCTGGATAAGTAAGTCTAGAGCTCAGAAGGGAGGTCTGGAAGATTATATGTATTTTGGAGTTATCAAGACCCAGATGTAATTTAAAATCACTGGAATGAATATCACTTATGGAAAGTGTGTAGGGTGAGAAGAAAAGTTGAAAGAGGGGAAAAAGCGAAGAAGATAGAGAAGAAACACTCAAAGGAAAGTTTTTGAACACCACAACCCCCGTTTTTGGCCTCAACAAATAAAGCCAACTGATCTGTGTTACATTTACTATAGCTTTTATTTCCAAAGTAATTGTTATCAGTGATTGCCAATGCACAGCAAAACTAAAGGATGATTATCAAAAGCTAGGAGAAAGAGGGAAAGGTGAGAAATATGTACAACTTCCCTCCCACCCATTTTACCAATAATGCAAATAATGACAAGAATTTACAATGATTCTTGAAAAGTTTCCAAGAAGCAATAAAAAGGACAGCCAAATGAGTAAGCAATCATTATTAAATAAGATTTTTAAATCATAAATGACAGTAGCTATGAGGAAAAGAGCTTTGTCAGTCTTGGTGGTGGGGGAGCAGTCTTAAAAGCAATAAGTATATACCAATAATTCCATCGGAAATTTTGGAGCTAGCTAGTTCCATCTTCAGCCCACAATCAGAACCTCTCTCATTCCTCCTTATTCACTCTACCCATATTAGAAACCAACTAAAACAAAAGAAAATAAGAATAACAGAAATCTACATTCAAGAAGCAGTACTTTGAATAACTGGACACCAGTAGTATACATTAGAAGTATCAACCTCAAAGAACAACTCCAGAAAACTCTTGCAGTCACCTTTTCCCTCAACTTACCATAATACCTGGTGCTTACAATACAGAAGTATTACACTAGCATAAGCTTCTAAACATTTTGAATTTTAATAATCCTGCACAGGATATATCAGTTATCATTCCTTGCTTAAGAACATATACAGTTACTACTTCTCTTCTATAAAATCCACACTAACCTTCCCATGAAATTGAACACCTTCTCCCGTAATGCCTTCTTCAACATTAGCTTTTCTAAGCTCCAAGCAATCCTTTCCACCTTACCTAAATTAGTCTACTTCTTATTGCCAACTTTGTTTTCTTCATGTTAGCTCCTATTTCTTTACCAAGCCTCACTTACTATCTTTCAAGCCCTAGCTTAAAACTTACTAATTTAAGAAATTTATTGCACATAAATCCAGGTGATTTTAAATTATTTACTCAGTAACTTTTTTCTCAATATGTCTAGGCAATTTTTAAATTTTGTTTTTTTAAATATATTAATGTATTTTCTGTATTTTTTATAATTACCATCATGCCCCTTCACAAATGTAAATTGTGCTTTTTCTATTATACTGTCAGCTCCTTTCAGAACACTATCTTTTGGGGAATAACAAAAGGTATGAAACACAACGAAGAGCTCACGCCATGAGACCATTCTGTCAGGCTGGGAGAGGTGGCTGTTCTAACTAATGTGCAGAAATGAACAGAGTCAATAAAAATGAAGAATTAGGGGAATATGTTGCAAACAAAGAACAATAAAAATATCCAGAAGCAGATCTTAATGAAATAAAGGTAAGTGATTTACCTGATACAGAGTTCAAAATAATGGTCATAAAGATGCACACCAAAGTTAGGAGAGTAATGCGTGAACAAAGTAAGAACTTCAAAGAAGAGATAGAAAATATTAAAAATTCCCAAACAGAAATGGTAGAGCTGAAGACTACAATAACTGCACTGAAAAATGCAATATGACAGTTTCAACAGCAGACTAGATCAAGTGGAAGAAAGCATCAGCAAACCTGAAAACAGCAGTGGAATTTTTTCAAACAAAGGTTCAAACAGAAATAATGAAAGAGTGAAAATAGCTTAAGATAGGCATTATAGGCGTTCCAGAAAGTGAGCAGAGAAAAGGAGGCAGAAAGGTTATTCAAGAATTAATGGCTGAAAACTTCCCTAACTTGGGAAAAGAAAGAGACATCAGACAGCTGGATCTAGGAAGCCTAGAAAGTACTAAAACAGATAAATCCAAAAGGACCCGCACCAAAACACATTATAATTAAATCATCAAAAGTTAAAGACAAGGAGAATCTTCAAAGTAGCAAGAGAAAAAGAAACTCACTACATACACAGGAACCCAGATAAGACCATATAAACAGATTTTTCAGCAGAAACCTTGCAGGCTAGAAGGGAGTAAGATGATATACTCAAAGTTCTGAAAGGAAAAAATTGCCAATCAAGAATACTCTACCTGGCAAAGTTGTCCTTCAGAACTGAAAAAGAGATATAAGTTTTCCAGATAAACAAATGATGAAGGAGTTCATCAACACTAGACCAGTCTTAAAAGAAATGCTAAAGGGAGTTCTTCAAGCTGAAACAAAAGGATACTAATTAGTAACAGGAAAACATGAAAGTATAAAACTCACAGGTAAAGGTAAATATGTAGTTAAATTCAAAATATTCTAATATTGCGATGGTGATGGGTACATCACTTATAGATCTAGTTTACAGGTTAAAAGACAAAAGTATTAAAAATAAATGTAATTACAATAATTTGTTAATGGATATACAATGTGAAAAGATGCAAATTATAACATTAAACAAAATGTGAAGGAAGGGGAAGTTTTGGTATGCATTTAAAGTTAAGTAATTATCAGATTAAAATAGACTGCTTATATGTAAAATGTTTTACGTAAGGGTGGTGGCCTTGGCAAAAAAGAAAAAAAAAAATGTTTTATGTAAGCCTCAATGCACTGCCAAAACCTATAGTAGATACACAAAAGATAAAAAATTCAAAGCATACCACTACCGTAAGTCCCCTACATACAAACAAGTTCCATTCTGAGAGCACGTTTGTAAGTCCAACAAAATTAGCCTAGGTACCTAACTAGCACAATCGGCTATACTGTACTGTACTGTAATAGGTTTATAATATTTTTCACACAAATAATACATAAAAAACAAACAAACACAAAAAATAAAATATTTTTAATCTTACAGTACAGTACCTTGAAAAGTACAGTAGTACAGTAAAACAGCTGGCATACAGGGGCTGGCATCGAGTGAACAGGCAAGAAGAGTTACTGACTGGAGGAGGGAGAGGAGAGATGAGAGATGATAGAGCTGAAGGATCATCAGCAATAGGAGACGGAGGGCAAGCTGCAACTTCACTCATGCCTGACGCTGATGACATAGGTTCTGGTTCCTTGCTGGATTCAATTCTATCTACCCTCTTGAAAAAATGATCCAGGGATGTCTGGGTAGTAGCTCTTTTTTTCTCATCATAGATGACACAGCAGCACTGGATTGCATTCTGAACGGTTGCTGCAAACTTCGTGTACTATTCTACATTCAGCTCCTGTGCCTCAAAACTAACGGTGCCTCCTCAAATAAAGAAAATCCCCTTGCCATTTCCTGTGTTGTGAATCTCTTTGGTTCTTCAGTTACTTCTTCTTCTTGTCTCTCTTCGTCCTTTCTCTGGGTCTCCAATTCCATCAGGTCTTCATTAGTAAGCTCCTCATGTTGCACAGCAAGGAGTTCAATGAAGTCGTTCCCTTGCAGATCTAGCTTGAAATAAAGATACTGTACTACTGTACTCTATACAGTACTATACAGTAAAGTACACAAAAGCACAACCACTTGTAAAGGATGCACGCAGATGACAATGTACACCAGACACATGAACTAACTTACATGATTGGACATGTGAACACACGTTTCCATCTTTGAAAGTTTGCAACTTGAAGGTTCGTGTGTAGGGGACTTACTGTACAGAAAATTATCAAATCACAAAGGAAGAGAGCAAGAGAGGAAGAAAGAAACAAAGGAATTACAAAATAACCAGAAAACAATTCAAATGACAACAGTAGGTCCACACCTATCAATAATTACTTTAAATGTAAATGGACTAAGTTCTCCAATCAAAAAACAGAGTGGCTGAATAAATAATAAAAGAGACACAACTATATGTTGCCTACAAAACACACCTCAGTTTCTCAGTTTTAAGGACACACATCAACTGAAAATGAAGTGATGAAAAAATAAATTCAATGCAAATAGAAACCAGAAGAAAGCAGGGGTAGCTATACTTATACCAGAAATAAAAGACTTTAAGCCGAAGACCAAAAAGAGAAAATAATAAGGTCATTACATAATAATAAAAGGATTGGACTTCCCTGGTGGCGCAGTGGTTCAGAATCCACCTGCCAACGCAGGGGACACAGGTTTGAGCCCTGGTCCAGGAAGACCCCACATGCCACGGAGCCACTAAGCCCATGCATCACAACTACTGAGTCTGTGCTCTAGAGCCTGCAAGCCACAACTACTGAGCCTGTGTGCCACAACTACGGAAGCCCATGTGCCTAGAGCCCATGCTCCACAACAAAGAGAAGCCACCGCAATAAGAAGCCAGTGCACTGCACGAAGAGTAGCCCCTGCTCACCACAACTAGAGAGGAAGCCCACACGCAACAACGAAGACCCAATGCAGCCAAAAATAAATAAACAAATAAATTTTAAAAATACTAATAATAAAAGGATCAATTCATCAGGAGGATATAACAATTGTAAATATTTATGCACCCAACATAGGAGCACCTAAATATATAAAGCAAATATTAACAGATCTGAAGGAGGGAACAGACAGCAATATAAGAATAGCAATGAACTTCAAACACCCACTTTCAACAATGGATAGATCATCCAAGACAGAAAATCAGTCTAAATAAAACCACTGGAATTAAACTACGCATTAGACCAGACGGACCTAACAGATATATAGAACATTCTATCCAACAGCAAAAGAATACATAAACACACATGGAACATTATCCAGGGTAAATCATATCTTAGGCTACAAACAAGTCTTAATAAAGTTAAGAAGACTGAAATCATATTAAGCCCAACCACAATATAATACTAGAAATCAATTGGGAATTCCCTGGTGGTCCAGTGATTAGGACTCCGTGCCCTCACTGCTGAGGGCCTGGGTTCAATCCCTGGTCAGGGAACTAAGATTCCACAAGCCATGTGGTATGGCAAAAAAAAAAAGAAAGGAAAGAAAAGAAAACTAGAAATCAATTAGGAAAACTGGAAAATTCACAAGTACATGGAGATTATACAACATGTTCCCGAACAACCAATGAGTGAAAGAGAAATCAAATATCTTGAGAGAACTAAAAATGGAAACACAACACACCAAAACTGATGAGATGCAGCAAAAGCAGTTTTCTAAGAGGGAAGTTTATAACAATAAATGCCTGAAAAAAGCAAGATCTCAAATAAACAACCTAATTTTACACCTCAAGGAACTAGGAAAATAAGAACAAACTAAGCCTAGAGTTAGCAGAAGGTAGAAAATAACAAAGATCAAACAGACATAAATGAAATAGAGACTAAAAAGAAAAAAAATATCAATAAAATTAAGAGCTAATTTTTTTTAAAAGATAGAGTAGACAAACAGTGAGACTTTCCAAAAAAAAAAAAGAGAGAGAAATTATAAATGAAACAGGAGACATCACATCAGATACCTCAAAAATCCAAAGGATCATAAGAGACCACTATGAACAATTATACACCAACAAACTGGACAACCTAGAAGAAATGGAAAAAATTCCTAGAAACATACAAGCTACCAAGACTGAATCATGAAGAAATTAACAGAAAATCCAAACAGACCAATTACCTGTGAGGAAACTGAATCAATACTCAAAAACCTTCCAAGATAACCCCAAGACTAGATGGCTTCAATGGTGAATTCTACCAAACATTTAAGCAAGAAATAATAGCAATTATTTTCAAACTCTTCCCAAATTAAAAGAGGAGGGAACAACTCCAAATTCATTTTACAAGGTCAGCATTACCCTGATACCAAAGTCAGAGAAGAAATTTTAAAAACAAGAAAATTATTGGCCAATATCCCTGATGAACTTAGATGCAAAAATCCTCAATAAAATGTATTAGGAAATCATATTCAACAATACATTAAAAGAATCATACCTAAACCATGATCACCTTGCACCCTGAGATGCAAGGATGGTTCAACATATGCAAACCAATCAATGTGATACACCACATTAACAAAATGAAGGACAAAAATCATATAATCATCTCAATAGATGCAGAAAAGCATTTGACAAAATTCACCATCCATTCATGATAAAACTCAGCAAATCAGCATAATAAAGGCAATATATGACAAGCCCACAGCTAATGTCATACTCAACGATGAAATACCAAAAGCTTTTCCTCTAAGATAAGGAACAAAACAAGGATGCCCACTCTCACCACTCTTATTCAACACAGTACTGGCTTGAGCAATTAGGCAAGAAACAGAAATAAAATGCATCCAAATCAGCAAGGAAAAAGTAAATTTTCTCTATTTGCAGTAGACAAGATATCATATAGAATCCCTTAAAACAGCACAATGTTAGAAGTAATAAATGATTTCAGTAAAGCTGCAGGATACAAAATCAATATACAAAAACCAGCTGCATTTCTATACACTAACAATGAAACATCAGAAACAGAAATCAAGAAAACAAACTTACCATAGCATCAAAAATAATAGTTAGGAATAAATTAACCAAGAAGGTGGAAGATCTGTACACTGAAAACTGTTAAGACACCCTACTCTTATGTTCAAAGCAGTATCATTCACATAGTCAAAGTATGAAAACAATCTAACTGTCCATTGATGGATGAATGGATAAAGAAAATGTGGTATATAGATATACAATGGAATATTCAGCCTTCGAAAAAAAAAAGGAAATCCTTTCATTTGCTACAGCATGGATGAAACTGGAGGGCATTATGCTAAGTGAAATAAGCCAGACAAAGACAAATACTGCATGGTATCACTTACATATGAAATGTTAAAAAAAAAGAATTGGAACAACTCAGAAAGAGAGTGGGAAAGTGGTTGCCAGGGGATATGGGGCAGGCAGAGGATGCAATAGGGAGAGGTTAGTAAGAGTGATACAAACTTTCAGGTGTTGAGATGAATAAGGTCTGAGGAAGTAATGTATAACATGGTGACTATACTAGATAACACTAGATTGTATAATTGAAATTTGCTAGGAGAGCAAAACTGAAAAATATTCCCTCACACACAGACACAAAGGTAAACATGTGATGTGATGGATGGGTATGTGAATAACTCAATGGGGTAAATCCTTTCACAATGTATACATATACCAAATCATCACAGTGTACACTTTAAATATCTTACAATTTTATTTGTGAATTTTACCTCAAAAAGTTGGGGCGGGGGAAGAATACATGAAATAACTTAAAAGTGGGCTTCTAAACATCAATGAGAACAACTTTATTTATACTTATTTATAAATAAATATATTTATTTCCATTATCATTTAGCAAGTGTTTTGAAATATAGAGAATGCAGAGGATCACTGCCTCAATTATCACATTATATAAGAATCGAGTTCTAATTAATGTTTTACTACACTTAAAACTACTCAATTGATATATATATATATATATATATATATATATATATATATATATATATAACATAGCTTGGCAATAAATTAACAAATCTGATGTCAATGTCCAACAATAAAAATCATGTAGGTTCTATAAAATGGGACTATTCCTACCCATATGTATCAAACTATAAAATGCTAAACTCTGGTATATGATTAAGAATTGTGACACTAAATTATCTCTGAGCCAATAACTGATCAAATTTTACATACACTGAATTTTAGGAGCAAACGTTTACCTACTCAGAAGGATACTACTTGGCAGAGGTAGTTATATTTTCAGAGGGATATTAAATTAGCTGTTTCTAGTAGATGTAACCAGAAGGTGACTGGAAAGCCATCTGATATTTGTAGATTATCAACAAAATAAAATTTCTTTTGAACTATGAATCTTGGCTCCAAGCCTTCTTAATTTACATATTATCTGATATAAGTAACTGTTTTCCACACTGCTTATTTTTAAGTTAAAAGCAAATCATTAAGATCACTAAAACAGCATTCCAAATATAAGGATATTTCATTAAAATTTTATCCAAATACCAATGTTAAAAGAAGCAAGACTTATGTATATTAATTCTAAAAATGCTCCTGCCTGTCAAAATCTCTGTGCCTTTCCCCTGCGTAACTAATTTAATGAAGTTTAACAATATACTACCATATAACAAAAGAATAAAACAAGTATGTCTTACCTAGTTACTTTGCAGCTCGATTCAATCAAGTCATTTTCAAAGTCAAGCAGGCTAGAAGGCAGATTATATTCCAGTGGGGATGTCAGTCTTTTCAAACGCAATAGACCAACACAAAATTTTGCTCCCATCTCTTCCAATTCTCGAGTACCAATCTGTAAACCCTAAAAATAAAGGAATAATAAACATGTAACTAGGACATTTGCTATCCTCTGGCTATATCTCATTTAAATTACTAAAAGGAATTTGTAACTATATTAATAAAATAAAAGGCTGGCACTTTGTATGAACCTAGTACTCATAAGCACAGTGTCTTAATAACATAAGATTATTTTAAGTCACAAAGGAAACTGTCTTAAAAAAACGTTTCTAAAATGTCTATGCTCATTCACTGCGTGCAAACTATTTTCACCAACACACTGGGGAGGAAAAAACAGATAAACATCTTGTGGTTAAGTTATTCTTGGAGCTCATGAGTGAAATTATATTTTTACAAGATCTTGCTAGTACTTCTTGTAATCTACTACTTGTATGACGATGTTGAAATATTATAGTGCTACAATCAAGGCTCCAATTTGTATACTTGAACATTACTTTATACATACTTTTCCTGAATGATAAAAAGAAATTGCTGAGTAAAAAACAAACAAAAGAAAGGTAACTATGTCAAAAAATAATCAGACGAATCTAAGCTAATGAGGCAGCAGTAAAATAAGTTCTTATGTTCCATGTCAGTTAAGAACGCCCATTTCAAAGTTGGTCTACTAACGCAAAAACAAAATTTTACCACAACCCTGTTTTAACCAATAGTTTCTCAATAAACAATATATACGGTTTACCAAAAGTTAAACATTACCAAATAAAAGGATAAAAATGGACTGTAAATCAAGACGTTGCTTATCATTTAATTCTCAGATAAAAACGAACCTCTAAAATAAATGCAATCCTTACACCAACAAAGGTTGCAGGCGTAGATGAGAGCAGACTAGACTTTCAATGACCAGACTAAAAGCACACAGTAACTGAAGAGATAAATCATAAAAACTGTTATTTACTCTACATAACACATGCCTTCATAATAATGATTGACTGATTGTTTAAATAGTTTGGCCATCTCCAAATATTCTAAGAAATGTGACCTAACTGACTTAGAAAATGCATTTGTCTTCTTAATCTAAAAGCTTAAAAAGGCTATGCCTATTTCTGAATTAGCTCATCAAAAATAAAAATAAAGAATATTTGAAGCCTAAAATTCAGTAATGTAAGAACATTCTTGAGGGTGAAGAGATTTGTTTCTTAAAATATTATTAGACTTACACAACTTATTAGCTAATATTAACAAGTTTGAAAAGTATACGTTATGTGTAGGGGGGAGGATGGGGGTATATGGGAATTCTGTAGTTTCCACTCAATTTTTCTGTGAATCTAAAACTGCTCTTTAAAAAGTTTATTGGGACTTCCCTGGTGGTGCAGTGATTAAGAATCTGCCCGTCAACGCAGGGGACACGGGTTCGAGCCCTGGTCCGGGAGGATCCCACATGCCGTGGAGCAACTAAGCCCATGCGCCACAACTACTGAAGCCCGCATGCCACAACTACTGAAGCCCACAGGCCTACAGCTCGTGTTCCACAGCAAGAGAAGCCACCGCAATGAGGAGCCCGTGCACCACTATGAAGAGTAGCCCCCGCTCGCCGCAGCTAGAGAAAGCCCGGATGCAGCAACGAAGACCCAACGCAGCCAAAAATAAATAAATAATATTAATTTTTAAAAACTTTAGAAAAGTATATGTTATGATCAAAGCACTGAATTTTAGATGTAAAAAACTTAGCTTATTATTAGTAGTAAGACATACGTCTCTCCATAGGAGTTTTAAATCAATGTAACTCTATCAATGGAAATCACGTAAAGTATATATATATATATATATATATATATATATATATGTCAATGTAAATCGTATAAAAGAGAAATGACTATATGTTAGGTAACTTTTATTTTTAAAATTTTATAAAGTAATTTTTAGAAAACTTGTCTAATGTTGTATGTTTCAAAATATATTTTAGCAATTTTTTAAACGTAGTTTTTTCAATGACTAAATAAATTTATCAAAACACAAAAAGAACATTTAAAAAAATCCAGTGAACGTCTATCAGTAGAATCCAAATATAGTAAGAAAGTGCTACTATTATTATGCAACAGATGATTTCAAGGGGCATGCAAGTCTCAGCTTCCCTGACTTCTTCTCTCCCTACTCCCAGAGACTAGTTTCACAGACACTGATACTTTAATTTACCTTCTCCAGACGGACTGCATCTCTTTAAGAACAAATAATTTATAGTCTATTTCCCTAAATCATAGGAACTACCTATGGTCCTTTACAAAAATGACTGTCAAGCTTTTCTCCATCCCACACACTTACAGTCCACTAAAGCAATGATTGGAGGCAAGGTCTGTGGGCTGGAGTGCTCATGCTCCTCTCTTATCACAATCGCGCCTTTGGTAGTCTAAAAGACACTGTTTTACAATATTTGAAGAGATTTCAAAAGATAGCACATTTTGGAAGAATAGTATACTGTGGTCAACCTAAATCTTAGGGAAGAGTCCCTCTACAGAAAGTACTGAAATTTCAATAAGATCTACCCATCTAGGCCCCCAAAGTTTGAACACCAGTTGCAAAATCTATACAATTTTCTTCCAGTTTGTTACAGACTGGAAAAAGCATTTAAGCTCTCCACTTGAACATTTTGGCATCAATCATAATATGTTTACATTTTTAATACTAACCAATTGGAAGATTTTTAACTCTTTCTAAACATAAAGTTATAATCACTTTTATGTGACATATATGAAAATCACTATGAGATTCAGATTCCTCTTGCCCATGTCAAAAAAACAAAACACAAAAAAACAGAATGAGTGGAATAATTAGCATGACACCTGAAAAGCTTTTCGTGGCCAAGGCAAGGAAAATAAATATCCGGGTTTACAGTTGTTTACCTAAGGTCCAATTCATTGCCTTTTAAGTTCTCAATCTTTTGTGGTACATACATACAATGGAATATTACTCAGCAATAAAAAAGAACAAAATAATACCATGTGTAGCAACATGGATGGACCTAGAGATTGTCATACTGAGTGAAGTAAGTCAGACTGAGAAGAACAAATATTGTATGATATCACTTATATGTGGAATCTAAAAAAATGGTACAAATGAACTTATCTACAAAACAGAAATAGAGTCACAGATGTAGAAAACAATCTTATGGTTACCAGCAGGGAAACGCAAGGAGGGATAAATTGGGAGATTGGGATTGACATATACACACTACTGTATATAAAATAGATTAACTAATAAGGAACTACTGTATAGCACAGGGAACTCTACACAGTACTCTGTAATGACCTATATGGGAAAAGAATCTAAAAAAGAGTTGATATATGTATATGTATAACTGATTCACTTTGCTGTACACCTGAAAACTAACAAAACATTGTAAATCAACTATATTCCAATAAAAAAAAAATTTTTAAGTTCTCAAACTTTAAAATTAAAAAATTCAAAGTCACCTAACATTTAATTACTCTTAAATTTCAAAAGTAAAGTCTGAACTCATTGTTTCCCATAAAAGGCTATGGTACCATAGGAGAAGAGGAGTCTTAGTAAAGAAAAAAAAATTAGTGAAGGAATATGCATTTAAAAGTCACACACACACAAAGTCTAAATTAAAAAAACTTAGTGTAATGTGTTTATTTCTAAATGCATAAATATATATTTACATCCAATAAATTAAAATGATAGAACATTTTATTAATAATGTACTACTTGCACAGCTCATTAAAAATTACTAACCGTTATTTAAATGTGTATTACAGCATGCTTTCTTAAAAATTATGACTGTAAATAGACTCAACCAAGATTTCATAAGGATCCAAAGCAAGCTATTTAGTTCAAAGAAGTTAAAAAAAAAAAAAAAACCTGTTCTTAAGATCGCATATAATTCAATTCCATTATTGCAAGTTACATTTAGCTCAGTATAACAAACATATCATTTAATACATACTTGAAAACTACTAGAGCATATATGGAAGACTTGAAATATTTTTATGGCTGGAAGTCCTGAGATGTTTTACCTTATATTTTCCCTGATCACAGCCACACAAAGTACTCTCCATGGTATAGCTTCTTTGTACTCCTATCTCTCTCCAAACTACAACACGTGCTGTAGATTCTTTAGATTTTTCTACTACGAAGCTACAGCTGCTCATGCAAAATGCTGGGGCAATATGGCTCAGAATCTTAGGCAAAGTCTGCAAAGATAAGAATGATAAAATATTTCAAGAGCTTTCTTTTGTTGTCATTTAAAATTATTTTAACTTCTAAATTTTGAAAAAATTTTTTATGA